>NW_026647546.1:25000-27439 GCF_950295315.1 Erinaceus europaeus | reverse complement strand
GCGGAGGAAGGCATTTCTCTCTACCTGGCCCCTCCCTGTAGCGACTGTGCCCACAGGACTAAGAGGTTTCTGTGCAAACAACTCGCCCACTTTGGTTTGGTCTGGGTGTGTTCAGTGAAGGCATCGGCAAAGGCTCTCCCCCGGGGAGCCACCTGGCTGGAACTCTGTCTCCTCCTGTGAAACCTATGAGCACTGTGAGTACTTTAATTATCTTCATTTATTTATTGGATAGAGACAGCCAGAAATCGAGAGGGAAAGGGGAGAGACCAGAGACACCTGCAGCCCCTGCTTCACCACGTGCAAAGCTTCCCCCTGCAGGTGGGGAGCGGGGGTTCGAACCCTGGTCCTCGCGCACTGTAACATGTGCGCTCCACCAGGTGCGCCACCACCTGGCCCCTGGATATAGTATTTTCTGCAAGTGAATTAACATTCATGTTTATTTTCAGATTTTCTATTGGTCTCAAACTCACAGAATATTTAAGGTGAGCGACACTGGTGAAAAGAGAATTAAGTGAGGAAGACTTTCAAACCTGGGAGCAGAGACCTCAACTCGGGGTCCCTGTCCTGGCCTCCGGAGACACGCACGTCCAGGCCTCTGTGGGTTCTCGGGGAGACCGGACTTGGGGGCCAGGCCGGCGCCCGTACGCAGGGACAGACAGACCTGAGGCTGTGAGAGCGGGTGCTGGGAGGGGCTGCGGGGTCCCGAGCTGAATGTGCGCAGGGCCAGGGCCCTGGCTAAGAGCCCTGTCCACCCTCCCCTCTTCCCGTGACAGGCACCAGGAGCGGGGCCGGCGGGTGAACAGAGGCCGGAGCGAACACCACGGGCTCCCCATCCGTCACGATGACCTTATGTCCAAGCTCAGCACATAGATCTGGGCTGTTGGCAATAAAAGTCCTCTTTGAAAATCCAAAGTGCTGGTTAAAGGTCTTCTTGCAAGAATGTGAGTCCTCGGTGGTGACAGATACATCCAACGCGACAGCCAGAGCCAGGAACGCCAGGCCGCTGTGCCATTTCTACCACGCGGTCTACGCTTTGGTGATGGTCGTTGGCCTCCTGGGCCTGCTGGGGAACGGGGCCGTCGTCTGGCTGCTGGGCTTCCGCGTGCAGAGGACCCCCTTCTCCGTCTACATCCTCAACCTGGCCTGTGCCGACTTCCTCTTCCTCCTGGGCAACATTGCCTGGCTCACCATCATCATCTCGAGCCATCACCTGAATATGGCCAAGGCCCTCGTGGAAGCCGTGAAGCAGGCCTCCTTGCTGGCCAGCGTGTGTCTGCTGATGGCCGTCAGCACCCAGCGCTGCGTCTCCGTCCCCTACCCCGTCTGGTACCGCTGCCACCGCCCGGCCCACCTCTCCTCCGCTGTCTGCGCCCTCATCTGGGTGCTGGCATCTTGTTCCGGGACGTTAGGACCTTTCTGTTCTTACTTTGCTTCCCCGTCGTGTCACAGAATCTACCTGTTCTATTACGTGGTGTCTCTGCTGACATCGCTGGTGCTCTGTGCGTCCAGCCTGGCCCTGCTGCTCCGGGTCCGCTGCGGCTCTGGGCGGCGGCGGCCCGGCAGGCTGTACCTGACCATCGCGCTCAGCGTGCTGGCCTTCCTTCTGCTGGGGCTGCCCTTGGACACCGTGCTGGTGGCCACTCTGTACTCAGACACGTTTCCTTATTTTGACGTCCTCCTGCCCACGCTCTACTTGCTGTCCATCCTCAACAGCGTGGTGAACCCCCTCATCTACTTCTTTGTGGGGAGGTACAGGCAGCCACGGGGCCACAGGCCTCTCCGAGAGGTGCTGCAGAGTGCGCTGACAGATGAGGAGGAAAGGGATAGGCAGAGAGGGGCACCCAGCCCACGCCTGGAAGTGACGTCTGTGTGAGTCCTGGCAGGGAGGGGCTGGCAGCTCTGCTGGGGTCACGTTCTGATGCGTACAGAACCGAGCTGAAGGGGCTGGGTGGTGGCGCACCTGGTTGAGCGCATGTATCCCAGGGCACAAGGACCCGGGTTTGAGCCCCTGTCCCCATCTGCAGGGGGAAAGCTTTATGAGTGGTGAAGCAGGGCTGCAGGTGTCTCTCTGTCTATCTCCTCTATCACCCCCCTCCCTCTTGATTTCTGGCTGTCTCTATCCAATAAATAAAGATAATAATAAATAAAACATTTACAAAACTATTAAAAAAATACAGTTTCCCATAGTGGAGACTGTCATCATTGAAAAAACAAAACAAACAAGCTGAAGTCAGGTTTACATCACTTTGGGTGATGCCAGATATCCCGCTGTGCCAAGGTTCACCACACACACGCTCACCCCCGCCCCATCTTTAAGGTGCAGCAAACCTGTGAGGAGTAGCCTCCTCAGAACGCTGAAACATTTAGCGAAACATTTCTTTTCATTACTTACAGGCTAACCTACAACAAACGTTGCCCCAGAGTGTGTGTGGTGTGTGT
>NW_026647546.1:0-22500 GCF_950295315.1 Erinaceus europaeus | reverse complement strand
GGCCTGGGCTGAGCGCCCCGCTCAGTGAACAGAGCGCTCTACACTTCAGGTGGTCCTGCACTCACGGCGGGGGACCGGCACACATCAGCGGTCAGTCCAGAGGCTGGTCTGTGAAAGGCTGTGCCTCCCGCCTGCACGGTGCTGGGGCACACGGTCGTGTGGGAGTGTGTCTGGGGTTCTGAGGGCTGGGAAACGTCTAAGGTGACAGAAAGTGAGAAGACAGCGCCGTTTTCATCATGCCAGCATGTCAGAGTCAGGAGGAAGGAGTGAAGTTTACAGTTAAGGTGTTTGTAGACTTTCCTCGTGTCTGGGAGCTACTCTGCCCTGACCCAGCTTTCTGATCCTATTCCCAACTCTGACATCGTCTCCCCAGACAACACTTCAGCCCACCTGCATGTGAGCTGTCAGGCTCAGGCAAAAAGTACTAAAGTCATGGGCCCCTTGGAATAGACCTAAAATAGACTTCCTAGCTTCTTCCCACACAAGCACCCCATAATTTCATCTGCTCTGTCCCTACCTTTGGGTTCCTGTTTATTAACCAATTTGTCCTGCTTTATATCTTACTGCCTTTCAGCCACCAAGCTGCAGATGCTACCATGACACCATCCTGACCTCCCTGGGCAGACGCCCTCACCCATGTGTCCTGGAGCCTCCCCTCCCCAGAGCCCTGCCCCACTAGGGACAGACAGACACAGGCTGGGGGTGTGGATCCACCTGCCAACACGCATGGCCAGCAGAGAAGCCATGACAGAAGCCAGAACTCCCACCTTCTGCTCCCCATAGAGAATCTGGGTCCCTGCTCCCAGAGGGATAAAGAACAGGGAAGCTTCCAATGGAGGGGATGGGACAAGGAGCTCTGGGGGTGGAAACTGTGTGGAATTGTACCCCTGTGATCTTACAGTCTTGTTATAATTTACTCATTAATAAAAAAATCTAAAAAAATGTTTACAGTCAAAACACAGACTCCAAGTCACACTGAAATCCTGGCCTGGGGACTTTGTGTGGACAGTCTAATAAGCTGTGGGTCCTAAAGTCCTCAGACCAGATCCCTGGGTTTCAGAAGCAGCAGCAAACACTGTGTGAGCTAAGCATGTCCAGGGTGGAAGGTGACAGGCTCTCTGGGATGCTCAGAGCCCAGCCGGAACCCCCAGAGTCCTGGTGGCATCTCGTGTCAGCTCCCTCTGTGTCCTCACCTCCCAGTGTCTCCCCGTCCCGTCCCCACACCCCTCCCTCTGGGCCTGGGGGTGGGGGCACTGGACTCAGGAGAGGAGGCTGAGGTAGCAGACAGTGGCTCTCAGAGCGGGGGGGGGGGGCCTGGCTTTGGAGACCCCCCCACCCCACCCCGGCCTCAGTCAGTCTCTGGAGGCCACTGGACTCTGCTCTCTGTGACTCCCCGTTGGGTGAGGTGACATGAGGCCGAGAGTCTCCATTGCCCGCCCCCCCCCCCAGCTCTGATTCCGGGAGCTGAGCTGAAGGAAGACGCTGAGACACCAGCTTCACTCAGAGATCTGCCCCTGGCCTTGGCCGTAGAGGGTGGCGATTATGAATAACAATAGCCAAATGGTCCCTCTCTCTCTCTCTGCCTCTAGTCTCTGGGGCTCGGTTCTGGCACTAGGAATCCACTGTTCCTGGCAATCACTTCTCACCCTCCTCCGTCTTTTTCCCCCATTTTATTGGACAGGACAAAGAGAAATTAGAGAGGACAGGTAGAGAGAGAGAGAGAAAGACAGAGAGACACCTGCAGACCTGCTTCACCGCTCGTGAAGCTTCCCCCCTGCAGGTGGGGACTGGGGGCTCGAACCTGGGTCCTTTAAAGGCGTGAGGCCTTGTGCGCTTAACCAGGGCGCCACCACCCAGCTCCCTGAGGTTCTCCTCTTGCCCCTCCTCCTCTGTTTTATTTCTTTGTTCCAGAGCATTGACTTCTAGGAGAGTCAGGACAAAGGGACAAGGAGGGCTGCTGCAAAGACGCCACAAACCTCCTCTGGGGACTCCCCGACATTCTTTTATTTCTTTATTGGGGGATTGATGTTTTACAGTCGACAGTAAACACAACAGTTTGTACGTGCGTAACATTTCCCAGTTTTCCACAGAACAATTCAACCCCCACTAGGTCCTCTGCCGTCCTGTTCCAGGACCTGCACTCGCCCCCACCCACCCCAGAGCCCTCTGCTTTGGCGCAGTGCCCCCACTCCAGCCCACTCCCCAACATTCTGCTGAGAGACAAGGCCCACGGGGCAGCAAGGAGACAGACGCCCTGCTCAGCTCTGCCGCCAGGAGGGCTCGGGGGGACGGGGACCCCCGCCCTGCCCGCCTCCCCCCTCCTCTTCCTCCTCGCCCGCCAGCGCTCTGTGCAGGACTTCACGGAGGGGTCTCCGGCCCCTGAGCTGCCCGCGCCTCCCCACAAAGAAGTAGATGAGGGGGTTCGCCACGCTGTTGAGGACCTGGAGGAGATAGAGGGTGAGCCACAGAGCGGGGCTGTGAGAACAGACCTTGAGGAGCCCGTCGGCGATGACCCACATGCCATAGGGCAGCCCCAGCAGCAGGAAGGCCAGCACGCTGAGCGCGATGGTCAGGTACAGCCTGCCGGGCCGCCGCCGCCCGGAGCCGCAGCGGACCCGGAGGAGCAGGGTCAGGCTGGACGCGCAGAGCACCAGGCAGGTGAGGACGGACGTCACTCCCCAGGCGACGAACATCGGATCGCACGGGAAGGTGGCGGAGATCCAGCACAGAAGGCAGGCCACCAGGGAGCCCGCGCCCAGGGCCCAGGTGAGGCCGCACACGAGGGAGGACAGGTGGGCCGGCCGGCGGCACCGGTACCACAGGGGGCAGAGCACGGAGACGCAGCGCTCAGAGCTGACGGCCATCAGCAGGCAGAGGCCCACCAGGAAGGAGGACAGTTGCACGGAGTAGACCAGATGGCCGACCTTCTCCGAGGAGCGGGCCATCACTCTGATTATGCCCCCTGAAAAGCTGCCCAGGAGGAAGAGGAAGTCAGCACAGGCCAGGTTGAGGATGTAGACGGAGAAGGGGGTCCTCTGCACGCGGAAGCCCAGCAGCCAGACGACGGCCCCGTTCCCCAGCAGGCCCAGGAGGCTGACGACATCGACCACCAACAGAACAAAATCTGTGTACGCATCCTCAAAGCGGCCCTGCTCCGGGTCTGCGCTGTGGCTGCCGTTCCCCCGGCCACCTCCTGCGACCTCTGGGGCGGGGGAGCCCGTGGCGTTCATTCCGGCCTCTGTCCACCCGCCGGCCCCGCTCCTGGCGCCCGTCACAGGGAGAGGGGACGGACCCTGCAGAGGCCTGGACGCGCGGGTCCCCGAGCTGAGGTCTCTGTGCCGCGGGGGCCGGGCTGGGTCTCTGCTGCCCCCTGGCCTGGAAGTCCCTCGGCCGGGTTCCCCTCTCAGCTTTTCTGGGGTGTCCTGTCAGTTTTAATTCTAGAGAGATGATGAAAAGAGTTGTTATATACAAATACAAATCAAGTTAGGTAAAAAGACAAAAGACAGCACTCCCCTCTCAGCAGGAACGGCTTTTCTCAAATATTCTGTGAATGTGTCACCAACAGGAACACCAGAAAAGTGAGGGGGGCTAGGGGCCGGGAGGGGGCGCACCTGGTTGAACTCACACGTTGCAGGGCACAAGGTGGCGGATGCGAGCCCCCCCGGCCCCCACCTGCAGGGGGAGAAGTTACAGGAGCGCTGGACCAGGCCTGCAGGTGTCTCTCTCTCTCTCCCTCTCGACCTCCCCTCCCCTCTCAGTTCTCTCTGTCTCTATCCAAAAATAAATGAGTATTTTTTATAAGAAACGTTTCATTTACAGAAACGTCAAGGACGTTTAGGCGCCAGTCACCCCAGCTCTGCACAAACAGCTTCGGCTCCAGGTCGTGCCAGTCATACACCACGGCGGTGAGCCCGCAGGCGGCCTAGGAAGTCCCACATCAAACACCACCCGGCACTCCGACGCTTCAGCTGCAGCACGAGAAAGTACTCCGGGGGCCGGGCGGTGGCCCACCTGGCTGAGTGCTCACATCACAGTGCGCAAGGACCCAGGTTCAAGTCCCCGGCCCCCACCCGCAGGGGGAAAGCTTCCAGAGCACTGAAGCAGGGCTGCAGGTGTCTCCCTGTCTCTGTCTTCCTCTCTATCTCCCCTTCTCTCTCAATTCCTCTCTGTCTCTATCCAATAATAAATAAATAAATGATTTTAAAGAGAGAGAGAGAGAGAGAGAAAGTACTGGACGCCTGGCAGGAAGCCGGGCCCTCGGAGACCCTCCGTCACCCTCAGGTGGTCTTGGGGTTCCCCTCTGTCCCCTGAGCCCTGTGTCCCTCCTCCAGGGTCAGGCACAGAGCCCAGCCCGGGAAGACACTCAGTGATCCGGGGAAGGACATCCCCACCCAGCCTGCGCAGGGGGCAGAGACGCCCAGGGCAGCAGCAGGGCAGACAGACAGACAGACAGACAGACAGGCAGGCAGAGCCTCCTCCTCACCTGCGTCTCCTCCACAGACCTGGCCAGCCTGAGCCGGGGTCGCGGCAGCGTCTCTGTGCTCTGGGGGTCCCAGGACGTGTCCCCAGTGTGGTGAGAGGAGCCGGCAGCTTCCTGGGCAGAGGCTGAGCTCAGCTGAGGGGCCCCGCTGAGTGCTGGGCCCAGGTTCCTGCCCCTCCTGCCCCTCCCTCTCTCCCTTCCTCCTCCCTCCCTCCCTGGGGGGGGGGGGTGGCCAGAGACGCTAGGACCCTGCTGCTGCGCTGATGCTTTCTGCAAGGTCTCTGTGGAGAGGACCCATTTCACGCCCCTGCTGAGTGATGGAGCAGAGGGAGCAGAGGGAGCAGAAATGTGGTTTCCTGGGAGAAGCCTCCTCCCCACCTAAGAGCTGCTGTGTCTGGTTCTCTGAAGCCACCAGAGAGAGACTGAGGGTCGCCTCCCCACGGGGGCTCCCAGAACCGCTGTGAGACCACTTCCAGTCCCTTGGAACTAATAAGAATGAAGCTTTTGAGGCCAGGTTAAGCGCTCACATTACAATGCGCAAGGACCCGGGTTCAAGCCCCCTGCTCCTCACCTGCAGGGGGAAAGCTTCACAAGTGGTGAAGGTGTCTCTCTGTCTCCCTCCCTCTCTACCCCCCACCGTCCATTCTGGCTATCTCTATCCAATAAATAAATAAAGATAATAAAAATATTTTTAAATGATGGACCTTTTTTTAAAAAAATATTTATTCCTTTTTGTTGCCCTTGTTGTTTTATTGTTGTAGTTATTGTTGTTGTGGTTATTGATGTCGTCGTTGTTGGATAGGACAGAGAGACATGGAGAGAGGAGGGGAAGACAGAGAGGGGGAGAGAAAGACAGACACCTGCAGACCTGCTTCACCGCCTGTGAAGCGACGCCCCTGCAGGTGGGGAGCCGGGGGCTCGAACCGGGATCCTTACGCCCATCCTTGCGCTTTGCGCCACCTGCGCTTAACCCGCTGCGCCACCGCCCGACTCCCACGATGGACCTTTTGACCCCCCACACCCCACCTTTGTCTTCTCAGGTCTGGTGATATGACAGGAGTGTGAGTCGCCAGGGCGTCTGGTCTACCACACCCCATAAAAGGCGGCACTGCTTGTGCCCGGGGGGAGCACGAGAAGCTCACGGAGTCCCTCTTCTCCCCGACGCCCAGAAGTCCTCTCAGCAGCACGGGGGGAGGGGGGCTGGATTCTGCCTGGGGACTTCAGGACAGGTGGCAACAATGCTTGTGACTGGGTCCGAATTAACAGGGGCACACTGGCACCCCCGCCGTGTGGAGCTTCGCCGAGCCTGCCTCTGTCACTCTCCTCTCTGCCAGATCTACCGGGAGAGAACCTGAGCACGTCTTGAAAAGGGATCTATGTACATGAGAGTTTTATCTGTGATGTGCAGAATTACAAGATGACAGCTGGTTCAGTGCATAAAGCACTGGACTCCCCAGCCAGGGGCCCTGGGTTCAGTCCCTGGAGCACATGTACCACAGTGATGTCTGCCTCTCTCTCCTCCTCTCTTTCTCATTAATAAATAGGTAAAATATTTTTAAAAAATAACACTGGTGTATTGCACCAAAGTAAAAGACGCTGGGGTGGGGGGGGAGGGTCCGGGTCCTGGAGCATGACGGCAGAGGAGGACCTAGTGGGGTTTGAATTGTTATGTGGAAAACTGGGAAATGTGACAAACTAGTGTATTTACTGTTGAGTGTAAAACGTTAATTCCCCCAATAAAGAAATTTTAAAAAACAAAATAACAGGGGTACAATCCACTGTTCCCACCGCCAGAGATCTGTGTCCACATTCCCTCCGCTGGAGACTGAGGTGAGTCTCCCAAGGGCACAGATAAAGGGTTGACTATTATTCCTACAACAATCTGTCTGTCTGTCTGTCTGTCTATCTGTCTATATGTCTGTCTGTCTGTCTATAGGTCTATCTATCATCTATCTGTCTATCTATCTATCATCTATCTATCTGTCTATCTAACTTTCATCTGTCATCTATCTATCTGTCTGTCTATATGTCTGTCTATCTATCATCTATCTGTCTCTCTGTCTATATGTCTGTCTGTCTATCATCTGTCTGTCTATATATCTATCTATCATCTGTCTGTCTGTCTGTCTATCTATCTGTTTGTCTGTCTATATGTCTGTCTATCTTTCATCTATCATCTGTCTGTCTATATGTCTATCATCTATCTATCTGTTTGTCTCTCTGTCTATATGTCTGTCTGTCTATCTATCATCTATCTGTTTGTCTCTCTGTTTATATGTCTGTCTGTCTATCTATCATCTGTCTGTCTGTCTATATGTCTGTCTGTCTATCATCTATCTATTTGTCTGTCTATATGTCTGTCTGTCTGTCTATCATCTATCTATCTGTTTGTCTCTCTGTCTATATGTCTGTCTATCTATCTATCATCTATCTGTCTGTCTGTCTGTCTATCTATCATCTATCTGTCTGTTTGTCTCTCTGTCTATATGTCTGTTTGTCTGTCTGTCTATCATCTATCTATCTGTCTCTCTGTCTATATGTCTGTCTATCATCTATCTGTCTCTCTGTCTGTCTATACGTCTGTCTGTCTGTCTGTCTATCTACCTGTCTGTCTACCTATATTGGAGCTGGAAGGTTGGCATCCCAGGCTCGCCGTCTCTGGACGCAATACACGGCCAGCATGCAGAGGCAGCCCCGTGAGGCCGAGTGGCACAGCTTGTGCCTAGTTGCTCCGGAGGAAAGGCTGCGATGGTCTGAGCTCAGACACGTCGCCGGAGGTGAACGTCACTCTTGCCCGCAGGCCTTCAGCCACTCATCTTTAATTCTAAGCAGCAAACACCTCAGACAGAGACACCCAGCAATAGCCTTAATGGGGAGAGACAGAGACAGAGACAGTCAGTCCTGGGACGGAGCCCTCTGTGCAGAGGGAGTGGGGTTAGGTGCAGGAGAGAGGCCAGGCCCAGCACTACGAATGGTGTGAATATTGAATATGACAGAGGAGATCATGGAGATCGGCTCAATCTCCATTTCCTCTGGATTAAGATAAAAGCATCTGAAAGCGTGGGCTGTACCTTCCTTCCGGCGGCCCAGCCCACCTCTCAGAGGGGCAGCTCCCTGAGGGCCCTCCCGGGAGCCGGGGAGATGAGGGCAACACCCACCACCGGAGCTGGGAGCGGAGGCAGGTGGAGGGGTGGATTCTGGGCATCACCCTCATCTCACCGCAGGCCGGGTACGTGTGGCCACAGACGCAGCTAGGGGCCCACTTTGCCCACCCTGACCTCCACCCAGCAGCCCTCTGTGCCATGGCAGCGGCTGTGTGGCCGGCCTCCACATGTCCACAGAGATGAGCGCACGGCTGACACTTCCCCAGGGAGACAGGAGGCCTCTCGGTGACAAGCCAGAACAGGAGCCCAGGAGGGACTCACAGGAGCCAGAGGCTAGGCGGCCCCTGGGAGGCTGTGGCCTCACACCTGACGCCTAGTGAGGACCCCCCAGTACCTCAGCAGGGGCCCAAGGCCCCTCTCTAGGTGAGGGGAGAGGAGGCCCGGGTTCCAGCCCCCAGCCCCACCTGCAGGAGGAAACTTGTGGGTGGTCAGGGGCCTGTGGGTGCCCTCTGCCTCCCCTTCCTCTCCGTTTCTGGCTGTCTGCGCCCAGTAAATAGATCAAGGGAGAGGAGGACTTGCTTTCCTACACCCGAGGCGGGGACAGAGCGGCAGACATCTGCTGGGCTGGCTTCAACCCGCGGGAGAGAGACAACCAGGGACTCATGACTGAGCTGGGACGCAGTTCAACCTTTACTGATGAGGAATGCAGTGCAAGCTGGCTCTCTCTAATCACAATCTTGTCCTTTATATCTCCTGAGGCGGAAGTGTCAGGAAGAGGAAGTACGTAGGATAGGGGTGGGGAGAAGGAAAAAGTGCAGGAACCAGTGGGGACTAAACCAGTGAGGGCTAAACAATGATTCTGTAAATGGACCACAGCGGCAAGCCATGCAGCAGAAGGGGTCTTAGAAGCAGAATTTAGAAGCGGACCAACAGACATCACGCTCTCCTGTTAAACGCTGTTGATTATCTGTGTCTGCGTCTGCCATCCGGAAAGCCTCCGCCCTCCCTGCTGTGCTCAGGCCCACACCCCTGCCAGTCCCGTACCCCTGCCAGTCCCGTGTCTCAGAGGCTTCCAGAAGCCAGTTTCCTGTGCCGCCACCCCCATGCCCCCCAACACTCCCCAGTTCCCTTGAGGGAGCAAGGCACAAACCCACGGTGTGGGGTGGGCAGTCAGCGGGGCCGTGAACTGCATCTGCATCTGAGGCCCAAGCCCCCAGGGGTGGCAGCACCCAGGGCCCATGGGGTCAGTGCCCCCCTAAGGGCCCCCTAGGTTTACCACAAACCTGGCCAGGGAGCCCCACATGCCTGGTAAGACTGGGGCTGGGCTGGGGACAGTGGTGATCACAGGCGGCCAGCAGGGAGGGACGAGGTCACTGGAGATGAGCGGCTCTGTGGCCAGAACCCAGGTCCGGCTGCAGCCTTGCAGAGGGTGGATATGCTGGGTCCCAGGTGGGGGACAGGCAGGGGCGGAGCCCTGGGCAGGACGAGGCTGTGGCCCCTGCACCCCGACATGAGAGCAAGGCTTAGGGTAGAGCAGAGCACAGCTGGGGCTCGGAATCCCTCAGGGAAGCTGCCCTGGCCACCCCGCGGCCCTCCTGTCTCCAAGCCCAGCCCCTCCGGGCCCAGCCTCCCCGAGACCCCCAGCACACGACCGGCCGTGACCCCTCCGCGGCCAGCTCCCCACCTCGGCCCTGGGCTCTGGTTGGCGGCACTGGGTCCCACCCTGCTCCTCAGCCCAGTGCCAAAATGCTTCAGACCCCCCTGGACCGGGCACCCCTTCCCCAGGAGCCCAAAGTGTGGCATCCTCTGGGGTATCCATAGAGATCTCAACCACCCCTCAGTGGGACGCTGCTTGGCCCCCTCCTGGGACCCCAGAGGCCTCAGGACAGGGAAGGGCTGCCCCCTCGGCAGGACCGGGCGGCCAAGAGGGCAGTGACCCCAGGGCACCGCCAGTGAAGCTGACTTTGACCCCTGTGCCGGGGGTCCCCCGGCCCCCATCTCATGTCGGCCTCTGTCCCTAGGCCCACGGCAGGCCCCCACCAGCCTCTCCCCAGCCCCCACCACAGGGCACCCGAGGCCACCTGCTCCCCCTGACCTCACTGCCCCACAGCCTCTGTTCACATTTCTCTTTCTGCAGGTAGATGCACACGCACACACGCAGCACTGGGGCCTCTCCTGGCGCACAGTGTCCCATGTGGTGCTGGGGTTAAACTGGTCCACACGCCCGCCGCGCGTGCACGCTACCCAGAGAGCTGTCTCCGGCCCTCACTGTCGAGCCCACGAGAATGCTGGCTAGAGGGCTAGCTATGCAAATGACAAGGACCTCTAATCTTTTAATTATTTTTGAATATTTATTTATTCTCTTTTGTTGTCTTTATTTTTTTGAATGTTTTTTATTCTCTTTTTGTTTTGAGAGGAAGGACAACACGGGGTCCCAGTGGGCCAAGTCTGGGCCCACCCAAGACCCCCCCAGACAGGGACAGGCTCCGGGAATAGGCGATTATGCTGGCTGCCCCCTGTTCCCAGAGGGGTGTGGACCCCGTCCCTCCTGGGGTCCCCAGCCGGGGAGCAGAGGACACACGGCAGCCATGGCCAGTGGCCAAGGGAGATGTCCCCTGCCAAGGAGGCTTTGTCACCTCCAGGGTGACACTTCCAGAGGCTCACACACTGGAGAAACACATATTCAACCTAAAACCTGCCTCTGCTCAGCTCCACCTTGTTTCCGGAAACTCCCAGGATTCCAGAACCTGCCAGAGCCATGGTCCCGTCTTCTGAACACACACACACACACACACACAGAGACACACACAATCACACACAGAGACACACACACATACACACACATATACACACACACACTCACACACAGAGACACACACACTCACACACAGAGACACACACACACACATACACAGAGACACACATACACACATACACACACTCACACACAGAGACACACATACACACACTCACACACACAGAGAGACACACACACAGAGACACACATACACACACACACTAACACACAGAGACACACTCACACACACTAACACACACACAGAGACACACACACTAACACACAGAGACACACTCACACACATACACACACTCACACACAGAGACACACTCACACACACACACAGAGACACACATACACACACTAACACACAGAGACACACTCACACACAGAGACACACACACATACACACACACTCACACACACACACTCATACACACATACACACACACTCACACACACACTCATACACACACACTCACACACACATACACACACACTCACACACACTCACACACACACACACACACTCACACACACATACACACACACTCACACACACATACACACACACATACACACACACTCACACACACACACATACACACACACATACACACACTCACACACACATACACACATACATACACACTCACATACACACACATACACACACACACACACACACACACAGAGACGGGGGTCTCTGGAGAGGGCGTCCCTGAAGCTCCGTGCAGGGGTCAGGGCCCCACTGACCTTGCTGTGACGCCCCCCCCCCCCGCCGTGTGTGGTCAGTGAAGGACTGAGCCGGCTGGTCCCTGCAGGAGGGTCTGGGGGACCCTGGTCTTAGGTCCCTTCACTGCTCACTGCCTCCAGCTCAGGTCTGAAGCCCGGGCCAGGCTTTCATCATCCCCTTCTCCTCTGGGAGACTTCTGAGGAACTGGGAGCTGAAGGCCAGGCGGCCGGGAGGGTGTGGACGCTGGGTCTGGTCCCTCCAGGCCCCAGAGCAGAAGGCCCACAGTGCTCTGGGCTGGCTGCCTGTGCCTCTCAGCTCCCTGGCCCCAGCAAGGCTGAGGCTGGCTGGCAACGCCTGAGCTCCAGTGTTGTGTAAACTGTGAGGAGCTCCAGCCGCCTCCGCCCAGGGCGGCTGACCTCACAGGGCGGTGAGTTCCACGGTCAGGACAGGCCTTGAAAACAAGGCATCGTCCAACTCTGTCGGGGCCCACGGAACCAGGCCGCGGGGCTCGGACCCGGATGGTGAGGCCACAGAGCTAGAGATTAATAACAACATGAAAACAAAATTAAAGGGGGCTGGGTGGTGGCGCACCTGGCTGAGCGCACACTTTGCAATGTGCAAGAACCCGGGTTCGAGCCCCTGGTCCCCACCTGCAGGGGGAAAGCTTTGTAAACGGTGAAGCAGAGTCGCAGGTCTCTCTCTCTCTCTCTGTCTCTGTCTCCTCCTTCTCCCTTGATTTCTGGCTGTCTCTATCCAATAAATAAATATAATAATTAAAAGATTAGGGAGTTGGGCAGTAATGCAGCGAGTTAAGCGAATGTGGAATAAAGGCAAGGAACAGCAGAAGTATCCCAGTTCAAGCCCCCAGCTCCCCACCTGCGGCGGGGGGGGGGGGGTTCTTCACAGGCGGTGAAGCAGGTCTGCAGGTGTCCGTCTTTCTCTCCCCCTCTCTGACTTCCCCTCCTCTCTCCATTTCTCTCTGTCCTAGCCAACAGCGACATCAATAATAACAATAATAACTACAACAATAAAACAGGGGCAGCAAACGAGAATAAATAAATATTTTTTAAAAATAATTAAAAGATTAGAGGTCACTAGTCAACATTCTCTTGGGCTCGGCAGTGAGGGCCGGAGACAGCTCTCTGGGTAGCGTGCATGCCCTGCGGGCATGTGGACCAGTTTAACCCCAGCACCACACGGGACACTGTGCACCAGGAGAGGCCCCAGTGCTGCGTGTGTGCGCATGCGTCAACCTGCAGGAAGAGAAATGTGAACAGAGGCTGTGGGGCAGTGAGGTCATGAATGTCTTCAGCCCAGCTCTGCAAATGATGCTAAGAACACTTAGCCCAGGTCTGCAGAAAATGTGTACAGAGCAGAGGACACACCCAAGGAGCAGAGGCCAGAGGCCAGAGGCCAGAGGCCAGAAGACAGAGGCCAGAGGCCAGAGGCCAGAGGACAGAGGACAGAGGACAGAGGCCACAGGCCAGAGGCCAGAGGACAGAGGACAGAGGCCACAGGCCAGAGGCCAGCATGTTGTTTTTCGTGCTCATATGACACAGTGGTAGAACCAAAGGAAGGGATTAAATTCACAAGTGAAAAAGAAACTAACAAGAACAGAAAGTAGTCGGAGAAAGGGGAGCATAAATGCAGGCTCGGAGAGGATATGAAATAGGATTTCTGGGGCCGGGCGGGGGCGCACCTGGTTAAGCACTCACACTACAGCGCACAATGACCCAGGTTCCAGCCCACGGTCCCCACCTACAGGAGAGATGCTTCACAAGTGGTCTCTCTGTCTCTCTCCCTTTCTATCTCCCCCTCCTCTCTCAACTTTTCTGTCTCTATCCAATAATAAATAAATAGAATTTAAAGAAGAAAATAGGGAGTCGGGCTGTAGCACAGAGGGTTAAGCGCAGGTGGCGCAAAGCGCAGGGACCGGCGTTAAGGACCCCGGTTCGAGTCCCCGGCTCCCCACCTGCAGGGGAGTCGCTTCACAGGCGGTGAAGCAGGTCTGCAGGTGTCTGTCTTTCTCTTCCCCTCTCTGTCTTCCCCTCCTCTCTCCATTTCTCTCTGTCCTATCAGATAATGACAACAACAACAACAATAAAAAACAAGGGTAACAAAAGGGAATCAATAAATATTTTTTTAAAAATAAAATAGGATGTCCTACCAGACAGGAAACAGTAGCAGCATTAGTAGGAAACTCCCAGCCAACTATTTATTAAAGAAATCGATTAGTGAAGGCGCTGGGGAGAGGGCACAGTGGTTCTGCAAAAGACCCTCCTGCCTGAGGCTCCGAGGTCCCAGGTTCAATCCCCTGCACCACCATCAGCCAGAGCTGAGCAGGGCTCTGGGCTCTCTATCTTTCCCTCTGTCTCTGTCTTACTAAAATAAAATAAATATGTGGCCGTGCCGTCCTGAGACTGTGTCTGAGAGCCACAAGGAATGTCCACAGGTGGGAGACCTCAAACCTCTCTCCTCACCGACAGCCCCTCCACACCAGACAAGGCAGAGGGGCCGGCAGCCAGGCGGGGCTGTTCCCTCAAGACAGCGCTCATGGGGCTGGTGGGCAGGAGGCCCGAGTAGAGGTTTCAAATAAACACAGACACCTGGGGGCCGGGTGGTGGCGCACCTGGCTGCATGCACATGTTACAATGCACAAGGACCCGGGTTCAAGTCCCCGATCCCCACCTACAGGGGGAAAGCTTCACGAATGGCGAAGCAGGGCTGCAGGTCTCTCTCTCTCTCTCTCTCTCTCTCTCTCTCTCTCTCAGTCACTGTCCAATAAATAAATAAATATAATAAAAAACACACAGGCTCTCTCGTCTGGCTCTGTCCTCCCATCATTCTGGGACCTACTGAAAACACAGGCGATTCACACTCCAACTCTAGCGGGAGGAGAGACTTTTCTAAACCCTCACTGAACCTCTCTGGCTTGCGACACTGACTGGGGCTGACCCTGTGTCATTTCCTTCCCCCAGATGTCAGAGGGGACGTGGGATGCAGGTGGCCTTCAGTCACCAGCCTCGGTCGCCCCCTGCAGCCCCGGCCACACATGAACAAGCGTGCCCCCCCCCCCCGAGAATGGACGTCGCACCTGCCAACCACCTCGAGACGCTCTGGCCGCTGCTTTGCGTCATCTCCAACCGTTTTAGTATGGCTGGCGTGTTGACTCAGGGGTCTGCTGCTTGCTGCGTTGTGGTGAAGGTGTGGCGCTCAGGGGACAGCTGTGGGACCCAGAACTAAGTGCAGGAGGACCCGGGTTCAAACCCCCGGCTCCCCACCTGCAAGGGGGAAGCTTCACAGGCGATGAAGCAGGGCTGCAGGTGTCTGTCTTGTCTCTCCCTCTCTATCTCCCCCTCCTCTCTCAATTTTTCTCTGTCCTATCAAATGAAAAATATATAAAAATGGAAAAGATGGGGCGGGGGAGATCGCATAATGGCTATGCAAACAGACTCTCATGCCTGAGACTCCGAAGTCTCAGGTTCAATCCCCCGCACCACCATAAGCCAGAGCTGAGCAGTGCTCTGGTGTTTCTCTCTGTCTGTCTCTGTCTCTCTGCAACTTTCTAAAGAACAAAATAGATAAAATATTTAACGAAAGAAAGAAAGAAAAGACGGCCACCAGGAGCAGTGGATTCGTAGTGCTGGCACCAAGCCCCAGCAGTAACCCCAGGGGCAAAAAAGAAAACAAAAAACTTCCATTCCTCAAGGAAGAGGAGTTCTAACAAAAAAAATAATAATAATAAATGAAAACTAGGAAGCACGCGGTAAAGCACACATCGACAGACAGCAAACGCTAGTCTAGTGTCCACCAACCCACGGGAAGGAGTCGGACAGACACACGCCGGGAGAGGGGACTGGAGACCAGACGCTTGAGGCCGGACCACTGTGCCCCCTAAGCCCTGGCCACAGCTCTCGTCCATGACCACGGGACCTGAAACTGGCCGGGATGCCAGGTGGGCCCCACCCCGCCCAGGGGCCTGGGACTCGAGCCCTGGGACGTCTGCCGGGTGGGCCCAGGAGGTCCCCAGGGGGCTGACCGCATCATGCCCTGGAGGGCCAAGCTCCTGCCAGCTCTCTCCCTGCCACCGTTCACCGACTCAGGACGTCCTGTCCATCCTAAGTTTTCTGAGCCTCTGCATCACAAGTGGCCATTGAATCTGCAGCTCCTCCCTAGCATCTGCTGAGAGGACCGTGAGTGGGTGTTGACGCACTTCTGCCACCTCCCAGAATTGTCGGGTTGCGTCGCCAGGAACTCTCGTGGCTGAGCAGGAACACAACGCAACTCTCCTTTATTGATCAGAAAAGAATCTGCCTTTATACCTTCGGAGACGGAAGTGGCAGGTCGGAAAAAGGAAGTGACTAGAAGAGGGGGCTGAGCATGAAAGTAACAAGCTTCCATCTAGCCAGTGGGGCTGAAACCAGTGCCCTGCAGGGTGGTCTCCAGCTGTTGAAGGTTCTAGCCAGTGGGGTTAAACCAGTGCCCTGCAGGATGGTCTCCAGCTGTTGAAGGTTCTAACCAGTGGGGTTAAACCAGTGCCCTGCAGGATGGTCTCCAGCTGTTGAAGGTTCTAGCCAGTGGGGCTGAAACCAGTGTCCTGCAGGCAGGTCTCCAGCTGTTGAAGGTTCTAGCCAGTGGGGCTGAAACCAGTGTCCTGCAGGATGGTCTCCAGCTGTTGAAGGTTCTAGCCAGTGGGGCTGAAACCAGTGCCCTGCAGGCAGGTCTCCAGCTGTTGAAGGTTCTAGCCAGTGGGGCTGAAACCAGTGTCCTGCAGGCAGGTCTCCAGCTGTTGAAGGTTCTAGCCAGTGGGGCTGAAACCAGTGCCCTGCAGGCAGGGCGGGTCTCAGGTGGAACAGTGATTATGTAAACAGACCACAGCAACAACAAGAACCATGGCGGTTCGTTCAGATTGATCTGTTTTCCCGTCAGGGTCATCACAGGGCTTGGAGCCTCACAGTGTCGTCACCCCTGGAGGCCTTGTGTTCCTTTCTTATGCTTGATAGGATGGAGAGAAATTGGAAGGGCGAGACAGAAAAAGAGAGACACCTCAGCCCTGCTTCACCACTAGTGAGACTTCCTCCCTGCAGATGAGGAGCAGGGGCCTGGACCCAGGGCTCTGAGCACAGCCAGGCACACAGCTGCCCAGCTCCTGCTCCCTGTTTTCTTTCTTGATTTTGTACTGACTTTATTTCTTGAATAGAAATGGAGAGAAATTCAGAGGGAAGGGAGAAGGAGACAGACACCTGCAGCCCTGCTTCACCACTTGGAAAGCTTCCCCTGCAGGTGGGGACCGGGGGCTTGAACCTGAGTCTTTGTGTGCTGTAATATATCCGCCCTTCCTTCTGTCTTCTGCTATTATAATCTCTATGTGCTGATGCTTTTAAATTTTTTTATATTTATTTATTCCCTTTTGTTGCCCTTGTTGCTTTATTGTTGTAGTTATTATTATTCTGGTTATTGATGTCATCACTGTTGGATAGGACAGAGAGAAATGGAGAGAGGAGGGGAAGACAGAGAGGGGGAGAGAAAGACAGACACCTGCAGACCTGCTTCACCGCCTGGGAAGCGACTCCCCTGCAGGTGGGGAGCCGGGGGCTCAAACTGGGATCCTTATGCCGGTCCTTGTGCTTTGTGCCACGTGCGCTTAACCCGCTGCGCTCCCGCCCGACTCCCTGATGCTAACCTTTTAAAAGGATCTCATGAACGTCTTCTCCTTCTCCTTCTTCCTCTTTTTACCTATTTAATTGCTGCCAGTTCTCACCATGGTCCCAAGCCCACACAGCTCCACTGCTAAGAGTGCACCCCAGGCCCGGCCCACAGTACAGGGGGATGGCTGGCATCTGGCAACCCTGCTGATACCCCATCCTCCACCCTGATGTTGGCAGGAGGAGCCCCCTGTTCACGCATCTCACCACACAAGACCCCAGCCCAGGACTGGAGGCTGGAGGAGGCAGTGACGTGCTGTGACCATCTGTGACATGCTGTGACCATCTCTCCTCTGGAGAACTAAGGACTGTCCCTTCCAACACCAGCACCTGAGCCTCTGTGGATGGACCCTGCTGGCACACCCCCACCTCACGCCCCCCGCCCTGGAAGGGCCCCTCAGCAGCAGTGACCCCTCCGGATCCTAGGCACCCACTGCTGAGGTCAGGGTGCTCTCTGAGGCCGAAGCCGGGCAGGGCCAGCCAGCTCACAGTGACCCCACAAGGACCACACTGGACCTGAAGCCACTGGAGGGACATGACCCCGTCTGCCGCCTCCTCCCTCCAGGCTGACCCCCATGTGCACCAGGCCGGGCGGGGAGGGGAGGGCGTGCTGGTGACCTCAGTGTGGGCGGTTACACCCCCACTTCCAGGGAACTGGCCGGGGCCTGAGTGCCAGCCGGACCTCGGGGGACACCAGGGGATTTAGGGTCAGATAGCCTGTGTGAACACAGCTGCCCCGACAGACAGCTGGACAGAAGGACAGAGGTGCATCAGCAGGTGACAAGGCTCCACCCCCTCCCACCACCTGCCCCAGGTGAGGAGCACAACCCTCTGCACCCCAAGGACACCAACACCCCAGACAGGGAGTGGGGAGGTCCCAGAGCTGCCAGGTGAGGACAGCCCAGAGCTCCTAGGAGGGGACAGTCCTGAGCTCCTAGGAGGGGACAGCCCTGAGCTTCCTAGGAGGGGACAATCCTGAGCTTCCTAGGAGGGGACAGTCCTGAGCTCCTAGGTGGGGACAGCCCGGAACTCCTAGGTGAGGACAGCGCAAAGCTCCTAGGTGGGGACAGCCCTGAGCTCCTAGATGAGGACAGCCCGGAGCTCCTAGGTGGGGACAGTCCTGAGCTCCTAGGTAGGGACAGCCCTGAGCTCCTAGGTGGGGACAGCCTTGAGCTCCTAGGTGGGGACAGCCCGGAGCTCCTAGGAGGGGACAGCCCTGAGCTCCTAGGAGGGGACAGTCCTGAGCTCCCAGGAGGGGACAGTCCTGAGCTCCTAGGAGGGGACAGTCCTGAGCTCCCAGGAGGGGACAGTCCTGAGCTTCCAGTGAGGACAGCCCGGAGCTCCTAGGAGGGGACAGTCCTGAGCTCCTAGGTGGGGACAGCCCAGAGCTCCTAGGAGGGGACAGTCCTGAGCTTCCTAGGAGGGGACAGCCCTGAGCTTCCTAGGAGGGGACAGTCCTGAGCTCCTAGGAGGGGACAGCCCTGAGCTTCCTAGGAGGGGACAGTCCTGAGCTCCTAGGTGGGGACAGCCCTGAGCTCCTAGGAGGGGACAGCCCGGAGCTCCTAGGAGGGGACAGTCCTAAGCTCCTAGGTGGGGACAGTCCTGAGCTTCCAGTGAGGACAGCCCTGAGCTTCCTAGGTGGGGACAGTCCTGAGCTCCTAGGTGGGGACAGTCCTGAGCTCCTAGGAGGGGACAGTCCTGAGCTCCTAGGTGGGGACAGTCCTGAGCTCCTAGGAGGGGACAGTCCTGAGCTCCTAGGAGGGGACAACCCTGAGCTCCTAGGTGGGGACAGTCCTGAGCTTCCTAGGAGAGGACAGTCCTGAGCTCCTAGGAGGGGACAGCCCTGAGCTTCCTAGGAGGGGACAGTCCTGAGCTCCTAGGTGGGGACAACCCTGAGCTTCCTAGGAGGGGACAGTCCTGAGCTTCCTAGGAGGGGACAGTCCTGAGCTCCTAGGTGGGGACAACCCTGAGCTCCTAGGTGGGGACAGCCCTGAGCTCCTAGGTGGGGACAGTCCTGAGCTTCCAGTGAGGACAGCCCTGAGCTCCTAGGAGGGGACAGTCCTGAGCTCCTAGGAGGGGACAGCCCTGAGCTCCTAGGAGGGGACAGTCCTGAGCTCCTAGGAGGGGACAGCCCTGAGCTCCTAGGAGGGGACAGTCCTGAGCCCCTAGGTGGGGACAGTCCTGAGCTCCTAGGAGGGGACAGTCCTGAGCCCCTAGGTGGGGACAGTCCTGAGCTCCTAGGAGGGGACAGTCCTGAGCTCCTAGGAGGAGACAGCCCTGAGCTTCCTAGGAGGGGACAGTCCTGAGCTCCTAGGTGGGGACAGCCCTGAGCTTCCTAGGTGGGGACAGTCCTGAGCTCCTAGGTGGGGACAGTCCTGAGCTCCTAGGAGGGGACAACCCTGAGCTCCTAGGTGGGGACAGTCCTGAGCTTCCAGTGAGGACAACCCTGAGCTCCTAGGAGGGGACAGTCCTGAGCTCCTAGGAGGGGACAGCCCTGAGCTCCTAGGAGGGGACAGTCCTGAGCTCCTAGGAGGGGACAGCCCTGAGCTCCTAGGAGGGGACAGTCCTGAGCCCCTAGGTGGGGACAGTCCTGAGCTCCTAGGAGGGGACAGTCCTGAGCCCCTAGGAGGGGACAGTCCTGAGCTCCTAGGAGGGGACAGTCCTGAGCTCCTAGGAGGGGACAGCCCTGAGCTTCCTAGGTGGGGACAGTCCTGAGCTCCTAGGTGGGGACAGTCCTGAGCTCCTAGGTGGGGACAGTCCTGAGCTCCTAGGTGGGGACAGCCCTGAGCTCTTAGGTGGGGACAGTCCTGAGCCCCTAGGTGGGGACAGCCCTGAGCTCCTAGGTGGGGACAGTCCTGAGCTCCTAGGTGGGGACAGTCCTGAGCTCCTAGGTGGGGACAGTCCTGAGCCCCTTGGTGGGGACAGCCCTGAGCTCTTAGGTGGGGACAGTCCTGAGCCCCTAGGTGGGGACAGCCCTGAGCTCCTAGGTGGGAACAGCCACCCTGTGTGACTCTCCCCTCCCCACCTCCAGGCCCCCCATTCCACTGTGTCTCCCGCAGGGCCACGCCCACCGCACAGGATGCTGGGCATGTGGAGGACCTTTGTCAACGTCGTGTTCTACCTGGGCCTGCTGGTGGCGCTCGCAGGGCTGGTGGCCAACGCGCTGGTGCTGTGGCAGCTGGGCCTGCACGTGCGCCGGGGCCCACTGTCCCTCTACCTGCTGCACCTGGCGGCCGCCGACCTCCTGTTCCTGGGCTGCCACCTGGGCTTCTCGGCGGCTCAGTGGGCACTGGGCGCGGCGCACGACCTGCACGTCCCGGTCACCATGATGTTCCTGTCAGCTGCGCTGTGGCTGCTGGCCGTGCTGGGCCTGGAGCGCTGTCTGGGGCTCCTGCTGCCCGGCTGCTGGGCCCGGCGCCCGGCCGTCACCACGGCCATGCTGGGCGGCCTGGCCTGGGTGCTGGGGCCCCTGGCGGCGTTGCTGCCCGCGAAGGCCTGCGGCCTGCTGGGCCCCGGCCGGGGGCTACTGGGCTGCCTGCGCTCGCACGTGGCGGCCCTGGTCTGGCTGCTGGCGCTCGGCGCCGTGGCCTGCGGGGCCGGCCTGCTGCTCTGCCTCTGGGTCTGCTGCTGCTCCCGGCGAGGCCGGCCACCCCTGTACGGCATGGTGCTGGGCTCGGCGCTGCTGTTGCCCTTCTGCGGCCTGCCCTACGTGCTGCATTGGAGCCTGCGGCCGCTGCTGCATCTGCTGCTGTCCCCCTTCCAGCCTTTCGCCACGTTGCTGGCCTGCGTCCATGCCAGCGCCAGGCCCCTCCTCTACTTCGCCGCTGGCCACCAGCCCTGCCGGAGGGAGCCCTTGCGCATAGTCCTCCAGAGGGCCCTGGGGGAGGCCGCCCCGGGGAGTGCTGGGGGGGTGGCCCTGCCCATGGGCGTCATGTAGGTCCCTCTGGCCATCCCTCTCCAGGCCCTCAGCACCCAGGCCCCCCACCCGTGAGCCCTGGGGGCCCACGGGCCGGGGACAGAGCCAGGGGGTTCCGAGTCCCGGTGTGGACCAGGAGGCCAGGAGGGGGCTCTGGGAGGGACGGGCACCCACCTGCCCCCCCATAGCCACCAGCTCGCAGCGCCCCCACCCTGTCACACGACGCTTGAGGGCTTGGTGGCCGGTGTCTGAAGGGCAGATACTGAGGTCGCCAGGCCTCCAGAAATGGTCACAGAGACCCCCCGACACCCACCGTCCCAAACTGGCCACGCAGCCCACAGCTCCCCTGCAGTCCCCGCGCAGGCCACCAGATGGTGCCCGGAGGCTTCACAGAAGGGCTTCCTGGAGGAGCCGCCCCCCTGCGGGAGGTGCTTGGGCCCCAGGCTTCACCCTCTCCTCACTCCTGCCCCACCCCAAAGACACTCCCCCCCCCCCCCCCCCGTATTCCTAATAGCCAAACCCTACAGTGAATATTGGGGGGTGGGGAGCTCAGTGGGTAGAGCATGGGTTCTGCAAGGCTGAAGCCCTGGGTTCAATCCCAGCACCACACAGAGCCAGAGAGGTGCTCTGGTCCCTCTCACTGAATAAACAAATCTTTTAAAAATCCTAAATAAAATCTTAAATGAAGGAGGCTCTTGGGGGGCACAGGGAGAAAGGGGTGCAGCAAATCCAGGAGGGAACGGGGGTCTCTGCGGTGCGGCAGGCGTGCCTGACAGACCACCACCACAGCTCACCGCAGGGAGCTGCCCGGCTGCCACGCCGGCCGAGGGAGGGAAAGGGAAGCAGGTGTGTGGAAGGGAGGCCTTGCAGGGGAATTCTCACCCGGCCGGTGCCCGGAGAGCCCGCGGGCAGTGAGGCCGCCAGCCAGCACTGGCTGCTGCACCCCTGCTGCTGCCCTCAGGCCTCCACCGCCGTCGCCCCACCCTCACCCCCACCGAAGTGTTCTCAGCACTGGGCAGGCCGGGTGCAGGTAGCAGGGAAGGTCACCCCAAGGTCGCCGTTCGTGACAGGCAAGTCGGAAGCCGGCCACCGGGAGGGAGCCGCGGGCAGTGGGAGGGCCAGTCTGAAGCCCAGAGCCTGGGCACCGTCGGTGGCGTCTCTCCGATAAGCAGAAGTGCCATGGGTCTGGGGGCCGTGTCGGCGCTAAGCCAGCCCCCCTGCATTGCTGACACCATGGCCTATTTACAGAATCATTGTTTTGCTTGGAAGATCCCCACCCATCCCACTGATCTATCTTCTTTCTACCTCGAGACCCGCCCTGCCTGCAGGGCGACATTAATCCCACCGGGTAAAACCCTCCAAACCACTGCTAAGGAAGCGTCCACCTTCCCAGCCTGCCTTTTGCCTTTCTCCACCCCCTTTCCTGGCCATTTCCGTTTCCGACTTGCCACTTCCGGTTTTATCCTATAAAAGCGTTGGCCTCTCTGATCAATAGATCCTTTTGCATTACCACGCTGCCACCATGAGTTCCTGCGTCATCTCTCTCCCATGTCGCTGAGGGAGTAGCAGCCAGGCTGAGTCCGGCCGAGTTCTCTCCAGCCCAGAGAGCCCGCGCGGGGAAGAGGCGCCCCCACACTGGCCCGGCAGGCCCGCACTACTACTCAGTAAACTGCTGGGTCCGTCCCTCCTCGGTGGACGGCCGGTGGGGGACAGGGGCTCTCGGTGTCAGGACTGGCCCTGGACTGAGCCTTTGCCATGGACA
>NW_026647545.1:0-34477 GCF_950295315.1 Erinaceus europaeus | reverse complement strand
AAGGAGAAGGAGAAGGAGAAGGAGAAGGAGAAGGAGAAGGAGAAGGAGAAGGAGAAGGAGAAGGAAGGAAGGAAGGAAGGAAGGAAGGAAGGAAGGAAGGAAGGAAGGAAGGAAAACAAATGGCATTTCTTCCCTCTGGGACTGCAAGGAAGAGCAGAATGAACAACAAAATATTTTTGTTGAGAAAACCTTCGAGGGAATCAGAGACTGTTGAACTGAATGCAATTGTTCCTCCCCCAAACACTGTTCAGCTCTGATTTATGGTGTCAGAAACTGAACCTGTGGTCCTCTGGTGCCTCAGGTATGAAAGAAGCCTATTGTATAACAGTCTTCTTCTAGCGTTTGCCCTTCTTCCGTAGCCAGTCAACAGTGTCAGGTTGAGCCTGATGTAAAGTTTCGAGACCTCCTTTGAATCTGGAGAGGTGGCAGTCGTTGACATAGTCGTTGTCATAGTCTGTCTGTAGCCACAGGGGCAGTTCGGGTCGTCTCTGGCTCCCCAGCGATGGAACATAGCGGCGCACCGGCCATGGCCTGTTCGATAGCGATTGAGGAGGGCCCAATCATAACGTGCTAGGTCAAAGCCGGGTTGATGCTTGCAGGGGTCTGTGATGAGGTGTTTGTTCTTTACCTCAGCTGACTGCCAACTCTGTTTCCAAGAGACTGGAACAGAGAAGTTCAGTGTAGGCGTAGGGGACCAGATTGGGTGACGAGACGTCAAGCATTGAACGGGGTGGGCGAAGATATCCGCGTATATTGGCAGGTCCGGTCGAGCGTAGATGTGGGAAATGAACTTAGATGATGCCGCATCCCGACGAATATCTGGCGGGGTGATGTTGCTAAGAACTGGCAGCCATGGAACCGGGGTGGAACGGATGGTTCCAGAAATTATCCTCATGGAGGAATATAATTTGGAATCGACCAAGTGGACATGGGGGCTACGGAACCATACTGGGGCACAGTATTCTGCAGTGGAATAGCATAATGCCAGAGATGATGATCATAGTGTGGAAGCGCTCGCGCCCCATGAGGAGCTGGCCAGTCTTGCAATGATGTTATTCCTCGCGCCCACCTTTGCTGCAGTTTTTATGAGATGTTCGTGAAATGACAGAGTGCGATCGAGAGCAACACCAAGATAGACTGGCTGGGCTTCATGCCGGATTCTCGCATTGTCAAGCTGCACATTAAGCTCACGCGAGGCCGAGGCATGGTGTAGATGGAAAACAGATGATACCGTTTTTGCAGTGCTAGGGATTAGTCGCCATTTTTTACAGTAATCAGATATCAGAGACATGTCTTTCGTGAGTGTTTCCTCGAGGATGTCGAACTTGGATGCCTGAGTTGCACAGCAGATGTCATAGGCGTAGATGAACTTCCTTGAAGAAGTTTCTGGGAGGTCATTGATGTAAATATTAAATAGTGTAGGAGCCAGAACAGAGCCCTGGGGGAGGCCACTTGAGACAAGTCTCCATCTGCTAGACTTGTCATCCAGATGCACCCGGAATCTTCTGTTTTGGAGAAGAAACGATATAGTGTTGGCCACCCATGGAGGCAGGCATCTTGAGATCTTGACTAGGAGACCACGGTGCCAGACCGTGTCATAGGCTGCTGTGAGATCAACAAAGACAGCACCCGTCTTTAAATTCTTCTGGAATCCATTTTCAATGTAAGTTGAGAGGGCCAGGGCTTGTTCGCAGGTAGATCTTCCTGGGCGGAAACCAGCTTGGGCGGGTGATAGGAATTTCTCTGTAAGAGGAGAAATATGTGACAGAAGCAGCCTCTCAAGGAGTTTGTAACACATGGAGAGGAGAGAAATTGGTCTATAGCTGGCGGCCAGTGTTGGGTCTTTCTTTGGTTTCAAAACCGCTATAATCTTCGCACGACGCCAAACTTTGGGCATAGACTCAGATTCCAAGATGTGGGACAGGAATGAAGGGAGCCACTTCTTTGCCTCGGGGCCTAGGTTAAGAATGAGTTCTGGGGTGATGTTATCATAGCCAGCAGCTGTTCCCGGTTTAACCCTCTTCAAAGCATCTTCCAGTTCAGACAGTGTAAAGGGAGAGAGTTTTGGAGATGGACAAGATAACCGGAAGTGGGATGACCACTCATGGGAAATTTCTCTTTTCAAGACTGGGTCGATCTTAGCACGTCCAACTTGAGTTAGGTGACTGGCAACTGAGTTTGGAGATACAGGAGGATGGGAGACGGGAGGGGGTTGGCTACTGGCACCCAGACTGTGAAGAAGCTTCCAGGCCTTCCTACTTGAGTGTATAACAGTGATAAGGCCTGGGGTCCTTATCACTGATAGCCCGAGGTGTCATCTCCACTTTCCTCACTTGTGTTCTCTGTGCTATTTTCCCCAACCCTGGTTGGGACCTTCAAGATAGCTGATTTCAAGCATCTGATTTTTCAGTAGCCAAAGAATAATTAGGTAGGTGTGACAGCCCTGATTTTTTAAATATATATTTTATTTATTTATTCACTTTTGTTGCCCTTTTTTATTATTGTTGTCATCATTGTTGGATAGGACAGAAAGAAATAGAGAGAGGAGGGGAAGACAGAGGGGGAGAGAAAGACAGACACCTACAGACCTGCTTCACTGCTTGTGAAACAACTTCAGGGGCTTGAACCGGGGATCCTTACTCTGGTCCTTGCGCTTTGCGACACCAGCACTTAACCTGCTGCGCTACCGCCTGACTCCCTTTGTTTTGTTTTCGTTTTTGTTTTGTAAGAAAGCAACAAGTGGACTGGGACCCTATTTTTTTTTTTTTAGTTTAAATGCATTTTGTTTTTTAGACAACCTAGCAAGATACATTTTTCCTTAAAAAACAATATTCCCACTTCAAATAAATTAAAGTCGAAATTAGAACCTCAGATGACATCAGTCTCATTTTGTCCTGGTGTTGTGTAGATAATATGCAGGCAATTATGAGGACAGGTGATAAATCCAAAGTAACAGTCAATTTGTTAACATTGTTCCATCTTTAAGCCATCCTTTTTTTTTTTTTTGCCTCCAGGGTTATCATTGGGAGCTGGTGCCTACACTATGAATCCACTACTCCTGTTCCTAGAGGCTAATTTTTCCCTTGTGTTGCCCTTTTTGTTTATCATTGTTGTTATTATTGCTGAAGTTGTTGGATAGGACAGAGAGAAATCGAGAGAGGGGGAGAGAAAGATAGGCACCTGCAGACCTGCTTCATCACCTGTGAAGTGAACCCCCCCTCCCCACAGGTGGGGAGCCGGGGACTCAAACTGGGATCCTTGCGCTAGCCCTTGTACTTTGTGTCATATGCGTTTAACCCACTGCGCCACCACCCAGCCCCCTAAGCCATCCTTAAAAGTTATATATGGGGTCACACTGTCCTCATAGTCATCCTATAGTACAGCAGCTATGTCATCTGGATTCTTGTTTCCTCCAATAAAGAATTCATAATTTTTTGAAATCAGCAAGAATGAGCTTGAGTCATTCTGTAACCCCCTTTATAAAAGGTTTTACTCTTTCTGGCCTCTATTCTTCAAGTTTGCCTTTAATTAATTTCATGTAATCTTTGAGGTACTTCTCGTAGGCTTCTTTTATGAATCTGGTTTCCTGCAAGTGATGGTTCATGACAATATCAACACCAATGATTACTGTGCTTTCAGTGCCTTTGCCCTCGGGGGGTCTTCAGTGGAGGCATTTCCACCAGTGAACAAGTCATCAGAGCTGCCCTCTGTGCTGCTGACCATCTTCCTCTCCATTTCCAGGCACAGTCCATCCATCACCTCCTGGCTCTTCTACATGTGGGAAAACATCTCATTGAGGCTGCTGAGGTCCTGGTAGATGATCATGGTGGAGCTCAGGGGAGTGGGAGGGAAGCAGGCTTTTGGAAAAGTAGAACCCATGTTTGGATGAAAACAGTCACCTTGGGGAGGTATGAGGATTTCAGTAAAACTGTAGCTTGCACTCTGTGGTGGGCATTTCTCTCTGAGTTTACTTCCTCCGAGGTGCCCTGGTGAGATGTTTTCATTTTCACCTCCCATTCTCCTGGGCCTGGGGTCCTTATCACTGATAGTGAGGTGTCATCTCCACTTTCCTCACCTGTGTTCCCTGAAGCAGAGTATCCACTAGGCTGCATGAATAATTGTTCATTTAACCAGGGAAGCCTTTTTCTTCCATTTTTACAGATAAAGGAGAAACAAAACCTGGCTGGGTTAAGCTGTTTAATGCTCCTGTCAGGTAAATCACATTCTGAAAGGGACCCAGCTGGTAGGGAGCACTCAGGTGGATTTTTGTTACATTAAAGGTCAGTGTTGCATAGCAGATGGGAGCACAGCCTGAAGACTGAGATTCATAGGCCAAACCCTCATTTACATTAACTGTGTGATCTCAGGGAAGTTCTTACTTAATCCCGGTTTCTAAACATGTAAAATAGAGATAATAATGCCCTAAGTCTACGAAGGGAGCCTGGGGTATCCTGCCCTGCCACTTGAGGAAGACAGGTCTTAAAATGAGTGCAGCCTACAGTATTCCCAGCTGTGACCATAAGCTTCAAGCTCAGATCAATAAGGGTTAGGTTACACAGCCTCATGTGCTAAATATAAATATATACCGACCCTGGGTCAGATGAATGGGGATAAATAATGTATTGTATTTATAGATATTTTTGTCAATAATGGGAGTTACTCTCTGACCTAATCTAACTTTCCGGCCCTTTTCTCTACTCTGACACCGTTTTCTCAGACAATATTTTTATCCAATGTTATGTGAGATATTAAACTCTAGCAAAAACTACCATAGTCATGGGCCCCTAGAAACGAACCTAAAAAGGACTTCCTAGTTTGTTTCCACCCTAAGATCCCTAATCTCATTTGATCTGTTCCTACCTTTTGGTTCCTGTTCATTAACCATTTTGTCTCATTTTATATCCTGCTGCCTTCCAGCCACAAAGTTGCAGACATTATCATTATTCCATCCTGACTCTCTGGGCAGACGACCTCACCTATGTGTCCTGGAACCTTACCTCTCCAAAGCCCTACTCCACAAGGGAAACAGAAACAGGCTGAGGATATGGGTCAACCTGCCAATGCCCAGATCCAGCAGAGAAGCAATTACAGAAGCAATTACAGAACCCATACCTGCAACAACTTTGATCCATATTCCCAGTGGGAGAGAAGTGGATGGGAGGAAGAGGATAAGAGGGCCCTGAACTCCAGCCCCCTCAGCACCCTAGAGAGAGAAGGAAAAAGGGAGGGGCATTTGGATGTAGTAACAGGGTTATGTGTAGCTTGGAAGGGAAGAGAGGACTGGATCTGGAAGAAAAAGGGGGCGAATATGTACAAATGTAGACAGATAGTTGTAGAGATGATAGTTAACCCAGGTCTGCAACCTTAAGAGAACTGCTGTGGTTTGCAATGGAGGGATTGGGGGTTCAGAGCTATGGCGGTGGGAATTTCCTCTTTGGTGGGTATGGAATTATATCCCTGATGACATGTAATTTTTGTAAATAAATATTAAATCACAAATAAAATTTAAAAAATAGAGATATTAATAGTAAAGGAATTAGAATACCTGATGCATAGTAAGTATTTTTTTTCCTCCAGGGTTATTGCTGGGCTCAGTGCCTGCACCGTGAAGCCACTGCTCCTGGAGGCCATTTTTTCTCCCTTTTGTTACCTTTGTTGTTGTAGCCTCCTTGTGGTTATTATTATTGCCATTGTTGATGTTGTTCATTGTTGGATAGGAGAGAGAAATGGAGAGAGGAGGGGAAGACAGAGAGGGGGAGAGAAAGACAGACACCTGCAGATCTGCTTCACCACCTGTGAAGTGACTCCCCTGCAGGTGGGGAGCCAGGGGCTTGAACCAGGAGCCTTACGCAGGTCCCTGCGCTTTGCGCCACATGCGCTTAACCCACTGCGCCACCGCCCGACCCCCCCCCCCCCCGCATAGTATTATTTATTATTATACCAGAATGTCTGCTTCTTACTCATTTTTTTTTCTCCAGAGTTATCTCAGGGGCTCAGTGCCAGCAATTCTCCTGGGGACTTTTTTTTTTTTTCCATTTCATTAAATAAGACAGAGAGACATTAAGAGAGGAGGAAGAGATAGAGAGGGAGAGAGAAAGATAGACACCTGCAGGCCTGCTTTGCTTCTTTTGAAGTGTGCCTCCTGTAGTTGGGGAACTCAGATCCTTGCACTGTTCCTTGTGCTTAGTACTATGTGCACTTAACTGAGTGCACCGTTGCCAAGCCCCTCTGCTTCTTACACTTTTCTAGTGTAGACACATGTGTAAAATAAATTTACATGTTTATAAATGAATATTGGGCAAGGACAAAGTTCATCTGGTATAGTATGTGCTTTACCATGCACGGGAACATGGATTCAAGCCATAGCACCACATGGGAAAGTCAGGGATAGCACCAATGGAAACTCCACAGGTAGAAGAATGGTGCTTTAGTGTCTCTCTTTGCCCCAAGCCCCCTTGAAATCTCAGAAATCAAAGGAATGAAAAGATCAGTCAGTGGGATTGTGCATACATGTATGGGACCTTGACACTGAAAAGAAAATAATTTTTGACTAAGTGGCTACCATGCAAGTTTTAGAAGTCAGACTCCATGAGGAAGATGGGAACTTTGTTTCTTGATAGAATCTTTAAAATTTGCTAGCACTAGGTTTTTATTTATCTGATCACTAAACATCTATTGAGTAACTAGTATGTACTAATAGGAAAGTAGGAAAGTCACTGAAGTAGAAATTATTATTCTTGGAGGTTCTGTGGTCTTTTCTTTCTTTTAAAGATTCATTTATTAATTTTTATGAAAGAGAGAAAGCTCAGGTTAGCTATGACATATATAGTACAGGTTCCAAGGATAGAACCTGGGGTTACAGGATTGAAAGTCTTGCTTTTTTATTGATTAATTATTTTTTATTGCCACCAGGGTTGTCACTGGGGCTTGATTATGGTACTACAAATCCACAGATTTTGATGGCCATTTTTTTCTTTTTTAATTTTCTCTCTATTTTATTGGCTAGGACAGAGAGAAATTGACAGTGTGTGCAGGGAGGTGGGGGGTCAGGGGTTTGATGGTACTACACCGAGTTAAGCGCACATAGCACAAAGCACAGGATCTCATAGGCCATGAAAAAGGTCTGCAGGTGTCATTCTCTCTCCATATCTATCTTCCCCTCCTATCTCAATTTCATTCTGTCCTATCCAATTAAGAAAAAGATGGGGAAAAAAATGGCCTCCAGGAGCAGTGGATTCGTAGTGCCAGTACCGAGCTCCAGTGATAACCCTGGAGGCAAAAAAAAAAAAAAAAAAGTGAGGGAGAGAGAGAGAGCAAAGGGAGAGACAGAGATGAGACCGAGAAAGAGAGACATCTGCAGATTTGCTTCACTGCTTGTAAAGTATCCCCTGCATAGGTAGTCCTTGCACACTGCCCAGCTCTCAGGATTGCTAGTCTTGTGCTCTACTGCTGAGCTACCTTGCAAGCACATTTCTATGGTCTTTTGCAGGACAAACAGTGAAGTCATTTCAACTCCATATGCTGCAGAGAAGCTTCCACCTAGGGCCTCAGAAAGGATGACATCAGAGCTAAGTGTGGAAGGATTCAGGGTGGAGGTTGGGGGGGCCTGAAAGTGAAAGCATTGTAGGAACAGGAAACCCCAGAGTGTGGGGAAGTCTCACCTTGTTGGGGGGCAGGAGGAGATCCACAGAACTCTGGGTGGGGGCTCTGTTGGGGAAGGTATGACAGGGGAAGGGCCTGGAGAAGCAGGCACCTGTAGGATTGAAAGGGTCTTACACACCTGGGGATTTAAATGAGCAATATACAGCTTTGGAGAACTTTTAAGGAGGGGAAAAAATAAGACAAAGATCTGTGTTTTTTGTTTTTTTTTTAATAGTCAAGTCTGCAGGGAGTGTTTAGGCAGATTCAGTAGGACCAGGAAGAGAGACCAGTAGTAAGTCTACTACTAAGACCAATACTAAGTAAACCCCTAAAAAATCATATATGCCAGAACCAATAAGAGTACTATAGGTATTAGAGGGAATGGGGTACTGCACCTAGAAAGAAATGAGTGCAGACTCATAGGATTTGGTGATGGTTCTTTTGTGATAAGGAGTGTTCACATTACAGTGTGCAAGGACCCGGGTTCAAGCCCCTGGTCCCCACTTGGAGGAGGAAAATTTCAGGAGTGGTGATGAAGGACTGCAGAGGAGAAACTTCACTAGTGGTAAAGCAGGGCTGCAGGAATCCCTGTCTCTCTCCCTCTCGACTTCTCCCCCTCTCAGTTTCTCTGTCTAATAATAAATAAAACAATTAAAAAAAAAAGATGAGAAATCACTATGAGTTAAATTGTTGGGTTTCTGAGAGATCTTAATGGATCTGTACCACAGGTGGTGAGAATGTAGCTGTACCAGACGTAATGGAAATGTAGAAGGGGTGAGTGGTGGTGCACCCATTCAAGTACACACACTGCCATGTACAAGGACTCCAGTTCGAGCCCCTGTTCCCCTCATTCAGTGGTGTAGGGGGAACCTTCATGAGCAGTGAAGCAGGTCTGTAGGTGTCTGTCTTTCTCAATCCCTTTCTATCGCCTCTCTCCTCTTTCAATTTCTCTCAGTCTTGTCAAATAAAAATAGAAAAAAATGGCTGCTAAAAGTTGTGGATTTGTAGTGCTATCACTACAAATAACCCTAGTGGCAATAAAAAAGATAAAGAAAGAGAGAGAGAGAGAGAGGGAGAAAGAGAAAGGGAAGGAAAAGGAAAAGGAAAAGGAAAAGAAAAAGGGAAATGAGGGGAGTCCAGCGGTAGTGCAGTCGGTTAAGCGCAGGTGGTGCAAAGCGCAAGGACCAGGAGTAAAGATCCCGGTTTGAGCCCCCAGCTGCAAGGGAGTCGCTTCACAAGTGGTGAAGTAGGTCTTCAGGTGTCTATCTTTCTCTCCCCCTCTCTGTCTTCCCCTTTTCTCCCCATTTCTCTCTGTCCTGTCCAACAATGATGACAATAAGAATAACTACAACAATAAAACAGCAAGGGCAACAAAAGGGAATAAATAAATATTTTTTAAAAAGAAGAAGAAGAAAAGGAAAAGGAAAAAGAAAAAAAAAAGAAAAAAATCCCTGAGAGGAGCCTGTCCTAGGTCTGGATTCAGAAGAGTGAGTGGCAGCTGCAACTTTAAGTGACAAGGCAATGTCCTGTGCCTAATTACTTTTATTGCTATAATTTCTCTAGGACCCATAGAGATTCCAGATTGTTGCCCATATACCTGGTCGAGCTTGAACCTGACATACATGCATGGCAAAGCTGGCACTTAATCAGGTAAACTATCTTTTTGTCCCCCAAATGGAAATTGCTTATGAATCCCTTTCAAAAGGACCTGGACGTTTTGTGGAAATGATGAATGGAAAATAGAGGGATCAAAAAGTTAAACAGAGTAAGCAGGGCCTGCCAACAAAGAAGTCGATAATTGTCCTAGACTCTGTCTACCAGAATAAAGAACTTCAATATCTTAGAAAAACAAAACCAAAAAAAGGCTGATGCAAATCATGTCTTAGCACAGGTAAGTCTGTATAAATAAATTAAAACACTATTGATTTTGTAAAGAACTGAACCCTCCCCAAGGTAGTGCCATTTGCTATCCTGTGATAATTAGGAGACTCGATCGGAAGTTATATGTGTCCTTGATAAATTATGACAATGAAAGTAATTAAGCTTGCTTAATCAAAGAAACAATTCTGGAGAGGTGGTCCTTGAACCTCATATGATTTCATAGGCTGATGTTTTCCTTCTGATAAAGATAAAGATTCATAGCACACCCCATGTGGCATTGGAGGCAACTTGCACATAGAAAGGTGGGTTCCCTGACACAAGAGACAAGTGGGAAATATTAAATCTTGCCTAGTTAACTGCAGGTCATCCTTCTAGAAACTCTAAAAAGTGTTACAAGTTGTCCTTTTCCTAGGTTCTAATTTACTACATCGTTTTGCCATTGCTTGGGTCTGTCTGACTGGTGTTTACTTTCTGATCCTGGCTTTGGCCTTAGTCTGTTACTAGATAATAACTTGTTTGGGCATAAATGTTACCTTACTTCTGTCTATTCCCCAGAACTGGTGCACAGCCTGACCCACGTCCAGAGGATCAAAAACCCACAGAGAAGAACAGAAGGCAGGAAATCTGCATTAGGGTAAGCTTGCCTTTAGAGAAAGACAAAGAATATCTATTTCTTCCCCAGCTCAGGGCTCAGGTAAGGCAAGGAGGGCCACCTTGTGGGTTGGATCTATTGGAAGGAGTCACCTCCCTCAGCTCAGGCAAAACTCCCTTGTGACATCATGCAGCACTCCAGAAACAGTTACAGACTCCCAGTGACACAAGGAACACCAGATGCAGTGCTTGCTAACTTCCTTATCTTCCTGGAGTGGTAGTAGTCCAGTGATCCTTGAGCTGGGGTGTCCAGGAAATGAGGGTAACTGAACTGTGAATATAGCTCTCCTTACTATCAGCTTGGACTCTGTGAGACAATTGATCTAAATAAGTACTTATCCTCAGACCTGGACCTAGTGGAGACAGAAGTTGTAATTAGTGTGAAAAGGGATTTGTAATGGCTGCTGATTTTTCCTTTTTTTTTTTTTTTTTGGCAAACAAGAGTAAGATCCAACTCCAAATGCTCACAAGGTATATATGCCCTTCTCCACATTATAATTAAGACCTTCATTGTCTAAGGATTTACTGAAGCTGAATGTAATAGTAGTGCATTTCTTGGCTTCAAATAGTCATTTGACTGACAACTTTCTTGGTGACTATTTTTTCTGTCTTAGTGTAATTGTATCTTAGCTGACTCTCAAATCATTTACCTACTTACTTACCCAAGCACTCTTCTTTTAAATTATAAACAACACGTCTTAAAGTATTTATTACTCACCAAACACAAAAAAAACTAAAATGAAAATCAAGGTTTTATAAGCACATTTGGGGAAAATCTACCTTTAATAGCTTTAAATTGTCAGACATCAATTCATAGTTGTAATTGAATTAGCACCCTCTCTTTTCTACCCTTTTCACAGATAAGGGGGCCTCTCACATTTCCTTATCTTTTCAGAAAACCTCACCTTTGAAAGAAGGAACCATTAGCCATGAAGAGAGTTGATTCAGTTATGGAAATTTGGGGAGAGAATAATCAAAGCATTTTTTTAATATTTATTTATTCCCTTTTGTTGCCCTTGTTGTAGTAATAAAAACATTTTTAAAAAGACTTAGATTTAAGTGAAATTGGAGGGATGAGTTTTTACCTTTCCACTAGTTGTTCCTCACACCTCCTAAAGTCTTTTAAGTGCTTCCAAATGGAAACTTCCAGAGTGTGAGAAGGGGGACATTTTAGTAAGCATATGGTACAGACTAGGATTTTCCAGCCTAATCTCACCTTCCCCCCATTTACCTCCGGGTGTGTGTGTGGGGGTAGGGTAGGGTGGGGTGGATATTTGGGATTTCATCAAATTTCTGTACTTGACAAATGCTTTCAAATTAGTTCTCTATCCTAAAGTGCTCACTGTCTACTAGTCTGATCATTTAAAAGCATGATTTAAGCACTTGGTTGTTCTCAGATATATGTGCTGCTGTGCTGCTTAGAAATCTTCAGAGGCTCCTGATGGTGCACAGGGTGGAGGTGGAGGTGGAGGCTGGAGGAGTGGACTTCAGTGTAGAGATAATCAACTGTATGACACACATGAGTGTGATACTCAAATGAAAGTCGCTTTATGGGATCAAAACCCATTGATTGTTAGTACTTACATTCTCGGAGAATTCTGACACTCTTTGAGGGTCTTCAAGCTCACTGTGCAATGCTTGAGGATAACAAAATTCTGTCCAGGCTGAGTGAACAGTGGGTCAGCACTGTAGTGCTTGTGTATGGGGGTGTGTGAGTGAGAGGGGCAGAATTCTCATACAGTTAGCTAGCAAGCAGCTTGTTGTTTTGTATCCTATGCAAGCATACACTTGGTATCACTAAGCACTGGTAGCTGTTAAAACATGGCTAATGGGGTCCAGGTGGTGGCACACTGGTTAAGTGCACATATTACCAAGCAGAGACCCAAATTTGAGCCTCATTCTCCACATATAGGGGGTCTGCTTCATGAGTGGTAAAACAGGCGTCTTCCTCTCCCTCTCTTTATCTCCCCATCCTCTCTCAAACTCTGTCTGTCATATCTAATAAAAGAATAATAATTAAAAAATAGCCATGGGAGCAGTGGATGGTAATGCCGGCACCCAGCCCCCAGCGATAACTCTAGTGGCAAGGAAAAAAAAAGATATGGTTAATGGAAAAATTAAGTAGGCTCAGTATTCTAGGATTTCAGTAATTAATCAGTCGGGACTTTGTCTACATGTCAACAAGTGGGAGAAAGAAATATGTCACTTACCTTGGGGGAAGGGGGAGCATAAAGGGGGAGCATAAAGCATAAAAGTATTAAGGAGATACAGGATTCTTTTCCGTCCATGCAAATATAAGCATTGCTGGAATTTTTTCACAGGGTGGTGGACTTTGAAAAATCTTCAAAGATGAAATCACCGCTAGTTTTCTCAGTAAAATAAAACTGTAACTTCGTCATGACTAGGCTGGAGTCACAAGTATTTCCCAGAAAGAATTTCTGTGTTTGGGAGGTGAACTGTCTCAACTCATCTTTGAAAATTAGAAAATTGGGAGTCAGGTAGTAGCGCAGCTGGTTAAGAGCACTTGGCACAAAGTGCAAGGATCAGCATAAGGATCCCAGTTTGAGCCCCCTGGCTCCCACCTGTAGGGGACTTACTTCACAGGCGGTGAAGCAGGTCTGCAGATGTCTATCTTTCTCTCTCCCCCACTCTGTTTTCCCTTCCTCTCTCAATTTCTCTCTGACCTATCTAACAAGAATGACATCATCAACAACAACAATAATAACTAAAGCAACAATAAAAAAAACAAAACAAGGGCAACAAAAGGAAAAACAAATAAAAATATAAACAAATTTGAAAAGAAAAAATAGACAATTATAACGAGTGATCAAAGTGTTTAATCACTTTCCTCTATCAAAGTTACAAATGGGGAGTCGGGCGTTAGCGCAGCGGGTTAAGCACACATGGTGCAAAGCTCAGGGACTCCTTAAGGAGTCCCAGGCTCCCCACCTGCAAGGGGAATCGCTTCACAGGCAGTGAAGCAGGTCTGCTGGTGTCTATCTTTCTCTCCCCTTCTCTGTCTGCCCCTCCTCTCTCCATTTCTCTCTGTCCTATCTAACAACAATGACATCATCAACAACAATAATAACTACAACAATAAAAAAACAAGGGCAACAAAAGGGAAAAAAAGTTACAAATGAACTAGACCCTTCCTTTCATTGCTTCAGTTTTCAATAGTGACCAAGTAAGGATGTTAAAATTATAACTGGATGTTTTTCAACAGACAGCATAGGTCTGTGCCAATTAGAAAGAGCTGGATAAATATTTGTGGGATGAGATGCGTGCGGGGAGGGGGGTGTAGCCCCAATATCAAAGGGAAGCACCATTCATGACAGCTGCTATGGTGTCCTTCTCTCTCTTTCTTTCTCTTCTCCTCTCTATCTTACATTTAAAAGAAATAACAGAGTCTACCAAGAGCAGTAGAATCTTGAAGGCACAGCAAAGCTCCTGTGCATCATGCCTCGAATGTTTGTGGAATGAAAAACTAAAGTTCTATGGCTAAGGGGAGAGACTCAGCACAAGCAGGGTTATTTTTTGTATGCATGAGGACTTAGGTTCAATCCTCTGTATGGTGTATGACAGAGTGAGGTGATCTGGTTTCTCTCTCTTTAGATAAATAAATCTTTAAAAAAAATCCTCTAAATGAAAGAAATTGAAACTTCCCCCTACCATTTGGACCTTCTTTCCACATGGTTACACACATACACTTCTCTATCTTAACTTTTGGTCTTATTATTAGCACTCTTGTTTGAGTGAAAGGAAGCAATGGAGGAATCAATCTGTGTGCTCATTTCACTTTCACTTCACATTTTGCTAAAGGGCCTAAGGGTTTCAGATTTTGCCGTCCATGCGATCTCATTTGCAAGTACAGTTGATGATTATTTTTTGGTTCCATACTTGTGAATTCACCTAGTTGCTAAATTTTGTTAGTAACCCCAAATCATACTTGTGAGGCCTTAGAGACACTTAGAGCAGGGCAAGACACCTGATGTCTGTTTCCTCTGCTGTGAACTTGAATAAGATGGCTTCTGCTTTCCTAGTTCATCTCTATCACTGACTGCAGGTGTGCTTTTGCGATTTATCTCGTGTCAAATTTTCTGCTATTCAAAATGGCACCCAAGTGTGGTAATATCTAGGTTCCTAGGGGCAAGAAGATTGTGATGTGCCTGGGGAAAAATTCTCAAAGGTAAGTTTTAAGCATGAGTTATAATGTAGTTGATCACATGTTCACTGTTAATGATAAAGCAGTATGTAAAATAAACCTTGTCTATACAAAAGACACAGCATATGGCTATTATTATAGATCTTTCAATAAAAATGTGCCCAGAGGCTTGAAGGAACTTAACTATTTCCCTTTGGTGCAATAGTTCCATATTTGCTAATTTAGTATTTCTGGTGACTTTGTATAACATAACTGCCACAAATAATGAGAACTGAGTTCAGCTCCAGAGATGTAATGTAAAAGCATTAAGATCATGCCTATATTCCGTACAACTCCACTTACAGATACAGAAACCACTCTTAGCTTAATGGCTATACAGATTTGATGATGGGTTGTATTTGACCTATAGGACAGAGGTTGTCAACTTGTGCTGTGTACCATGTGGTTTTCAGTGAATCCCATTGGGTTGGAGCAAGATTATTGTAGATTAGACACCCAGCATTCTCTCCTACTGGAAGTTCCTGCTGTCAAGGACCATTACTCAGATGGGACCTCAGAATGTAAGAAGAGACAGTACTGAATCTTGAGTCTAGATAGCTGGGTTTAAAAGTCAGTGGCATCACTATTTTACTGAAGCTATGATTCTGAGTCTCATAGAAAAAAGAGAATTGTCCTAGGACTGCTTACAAGTTTGACTGCACAACAAATAGGAGCTCTACAGGCAGGACTACTCTCACTACTCCCACTAGACCAAATAAGTCTGACATCTGGCTATCTTTGGGGCTCTTTGACATCATCCAAGTTTCACAGAGACTAAGTATCATAGTTCCCTCCTTACCTACAGAAATAATGCATTCCAATACCCTCAAAGTACTGTAGGGTGGGATAACAGCAAACACTAGATACACTTTGTTTTTGGTTTTTGCCATTATAAAGTTTACTTTATAAATTAGGTACAATCAGAATTTGCAACAGTAACTCATAGGTAGACCAGTTGAAACTATATAGTGCAATAAAAAGTTATGTGATTGAGAGACCAGGAGATTGCCCAGAGTAGAGTGCACAGGTTACCATGCACAAGGACCCAGGTTCAAGTCCCTGGCCCCTGCTTGCAGAGAAATTTCACAGTGAGGCAGTATTGCAGGTTTCTCCATCTGACCCTCCCCCTCTCAAGTTTTGTCTCTATAAACAAAAAAAGTTAAGTGATTATGCTCTTTCTCCCTTTCTCTACCACATTGTAGGTGATGTTTTCAGACAGAGGTTGACCTTGAGTAATGGAAACCAGGAAGCAAATACTGGGAGAGTGGGACCTACTCCAGATGCAAAACAAACAAACAACCACCAAAAAGCAAAGGGAAAAAAAAAGCTCCCCCCCATTCTATCTTACTTTCTCAGCATTTTCAGAGAGACCATGCATTGCAATCAACAAATGAGGAAAAGCATAAATTCCTAAAAAAAAAGAAGAAAAAAAGAAAGAGAGAGAGAAAAATAGCCCCCATTTCTGTGTGAACACAACATATTGTTTAGAGAGGCAAAAGAGGTGCCCCCAGATTGCCCCTACCCTTGTTTAGGCTCATGTCAGTCAGATAATTTTCAAGCACCAGCAGAAACCTGCTGGTGAGAGGCCTCTCAAATGTCACTGCTTGCAAAAGCGGGAAGAAAATAGAAAACTCTGTTTATTTTCCTGACTGAAATGATAACATCGCTTTGCCCTTTCTTTTTGTTTAAGGTCAGATGAGGAGCATTCCTTGAAAGTGGCTCCAGAAGAGGGCTTTTCCTTGGATTTCTTTCTTTCTCTCTCTCTTTTTTTAACATTTTGTTTTTCATTCAAAGTGGATCACTTTCAGCAATAATGATGTTTAATAGAAACGAAATACTGTAACAATTTCCCTATTTGTAAAATTAAAATAATAATTTGGATGGCTGTTTGGCATTTAGTGGCTGCTGCTAAACTCTGTGAGAAAGCTGTCATGCTACTACATCTTTTTTTTTTTCTTTTTAAAAAACTCTTTTAAAAATTATTTATTGTTGGATAGAAAGAGAAATTGAGAGGGGAGGGAGTGAGAGGGAAAGAGACAAAGACACCTGCAGCCCTGCTTCACTCCTGAAGTTTTCCCCATCTTCCTTGCACACTGTAGTATGCTTAACCAGGTGTGCCACCACCCAAACCCATGTTACTACATCTAAATGAGCTCTTATTTTATATATACATACATACATTTTTTAACTGGGGGGGGCGTTAATCATGTACAGTACAGCTATTTACACATGGGTACTACCCCGAATATTCACTAGATAGGTGTCTAGGTGTCTGCAGGATACTCACTCCCCCAACCTAGGCCTTCATTCTAGTCCAGGACCGCAATGCCTCTTTTTCCCTCCCTCCCTCCCTCCCTCCTTCCCTTCCTTCCTTCCTTCCTTCCTTCCTCCCTCCCTTCCTTCCTTCCTCCCTTCCTTCCCCAGAGTACTTTGCTTTAGTGCAATACACCATGAACCCTAACTTTAAAACGCCATTACGGATGGTGCTCCTAAACACAAAACCAGGTCAGCACTTTCATCCAGAGGAATTTATGGCGCTTCACAGCTGAGGCCCCATTTATTTTAGTATTCCTTAAACCCTCCCGCTCAGGAAACCACAGCTCTGCGAGCTGGAATGGTCAGCAGAAGGTTTCTCTCAGGTGTTTCTTCTAGGCTGGAGGAGCGGTGGTGACCTTGGGATCCAGAGGGAACAGAGTCAGAGGCTGCGCGCGCCCGCTCCTGGAGCTTTCGGGCCTGGGGGGCGCGGAGGGCGCGGGCCTCCAGAGGGGCAGAGGGGGCGGGAGGAGGCTGAGCGGGAGGGGGGAGGAGAGGGGGAGGGGAGAGGGGCGGCTGGCCCAGGCGGCAGAGCCCGGCGCGCGGGGGCGGTGGGGGCGAGGCGAGGCGAGGCGAGCTGGCAGTCACGTAGCCTCCCATGAGCTGCCCACTGCGCCTCCTATGGACTCGGCCGTCTTCAGCGGGGCCATGAGCTAAGAGAGGTGGGGGAGAGGGACAGAGAGGGAGAGGGGAAGAACAGAGAGAGGAGTGGGGGGAGGGAAAGGAAGTGACAGGGAAGTGGAGATTGGGAGAAAGGAAGAGGGGGAGAGATAGAGGGAAGAGAGGGAGGGAAAGAGGGGAGCAGAGAGATATTGCGTGGAGGGGAAAGCGCTTCCTCTCCTTTTACCTCTTCTAAGAAAACTGCAGAAAATGGGAGCTACTACCTATGCACAGGCAGGTTCTCTTTCCCAACATGTGTCGCCTAATGAGAGGTACCAAGGGCCACGGGAAAGCGTGTTTCTCTGATTTGGTAGATAAGGAAACAGATTTGGCTCCTATCGAAGGCGTTGCGATGCCACCCCCCCCCCCGAACTCCACCCCTTTGCAGTGCCTTCCTGGCCTTCGCCTTCACCTTCACCTGGCTCCCCTTCCTTGCCTCATCCCACAGTGTCAACTATTTTCGTTGCTGTTTCAGAATTTTTAAACAATGCACTGGAAGAAACACTAGGAGAGAGAGGGAGAGGGTGAGGGTGAGGGAGAAAGCGAGCATGCGAGAGCACTAACCCCAGATCAGCCACAGCACCCACTGAGGCGGTGTTTTTAGCTAGTGACTTTATTTCTTGGCAGGAGGGACTGCAACACATCTAATCACAGGTGGGCTGAGGAAACGTGACTGGGTTATCTCTGGGAATGCAGCCTGCAGCTACTGCTGTTCACTCAGAACGTTGATAAGCTTTGAGTACTTCCAAAACCCCAGGCTGGTTTCTATCTCCCATTTCAACTGAGCCTGCAACATTTGCAGGTGGCCCCTAAGCCTTGCCTGCCCTTCCCTGTGTAGTGAAAGGGAGTTCATAGATTTTTGTCTGGACTTAGTGATTCTCTTAAGGTCACAACTTCTGTGACCAACACATTAGCAAAATTCTGGCTATGGATTACATCTTTCAAAATAGGAACTAAACAGAGGCACAAGGCATACTACTGTAGGTGCCCTCTGTTCTGTTGCTGGGGGTGTAGGAGGATGGAGACTAGAGCACATTTAGAAAATTCTGCCCCCCCCCCCTTACTAGAGCACTAATCAGCTCTGGCTTATGGTGGTGCAGGGGGGATTGAACCTGGGACTTTGGAGCCTCAGGCATGAGAGTCTCTGTCCTGTAGGTTAAAGTTAAGTTTCTTCAGAGTTCTGGCCTCAAAACCTTCTATCTATGTGGCTGCAGTCATTTTCTGTTTTCTCCTCCTCTTCCGCAGGGTCCACACTAGCCTGAAAATGGTATCCCTTTCACTGGTCAGTGTTCCTTGTTCTTGGAGTCTCTGTCAAAAGTTTCTTTCCTGGATGCTGTCACTAGCAGTTTAAGCTAACCTCAAATGTGTCACTGTGTCACATTGCTGTTGGAGGTCAGTTTCTCCCACTGGATCACAAGTCTCGAAAACAGGAACTTGTTTTCTTGTTCTTGCAACATTTAGCGGATATTTAAGATTTTAGGATTTCAATTTCATTTTATTGTATTATCAGGGAGAGAGGGATAAACCAAAGCACAGCTCTTCCGTTTGATGTTTGATTTGATGAGGGGACTTGAACCCAGGGCCTTATGAATGCCAGGGAGCCAGAAATCTACCAACTAATTTGTACTAGATCCTGGTTATGAATTATAGCTTTCAAAATAAGGACTAATCAGAAGTACAATGCAGCAAGCACCGAAGCTTTCTTCACAGTCACAGGGACTGGACTCAAACGTGGCTCATGCCCATGGCAAAGCAGGTGCCTCTCCAAGTGTCTTCTGGCCCTTATTTCCTGTGACAACTTCCAGATGGTATTAGGCCTCTCTGGTTTCCTCCACTTGCTTCTCCTGTTGCTGCCACTTTATGCAACTTGTTTTCACTAGATGGTTCCTTCTACTAACTTCTCAAGTAATACATGAATTTAATCTTCAAAAAAAAGAGGGAGTTGGGCGTTAGCGCAGTGGGTTAAGTGTACGTGGTGCAAAACACAATGACCAATGTAAGGATCCTGGTTGGAGCCCCTGACTCCCCACGTGCAGGGGAGTCGCTTCACAAGCGGTGAGGCAGGTCTGTAGGTGTCTGTCTTTCTCTCCCCCTCTCTGTCTTCCCCTCCTCTCTCCATTTCTCTCTGTCCTATCTAACAATGATGACATCAATAACAACAACAATAATAACTACAACAATAAAAAAACAAGGGCAACAAAAGGAAAAATAATAAAAAGAAGAAGTGCAATGCACAATACAGTAGATGTTCTGTTTATTGCAGGGATGGGGTGGGAATGGGGGGGGGTGGAGAGATCAAGTACTACCTTCTGCTGGGTCAAGGGCTCAGGAGCTCCCAGGTGTAATCTGAAACCAGGGTCCATACACAGAGGGCAGGTAGAGACTCAGGAAAGGCTGGTCACTCCACTATGGTAAGTGGCAGTTTTACTTAGTAAGGTCATTTCTTTTGGATGAGCACACATGACTGAATAGTTTTTAGTTTTTCACAAACCACACTCCCTTACCCCCACCAAGTTATCACATGAAGGCTTTAACTGTGTTTAGTCATGTATGCAGCCCTGATTGCTTCAACATCATCATTACAACACATTTTCCCAAGGGGAGTCCTGAAAGAAGCTTCTGTGAACACACATTCCAAGAGCCAAGTCTATAAAGCACGTTCCAAAAGCCCAGGCCCAGCTCCAAGGGTAGCAATGGATTCTGCTCTCTTTATTGCCTTCCCCCAACATCCTCAAAGAACAGACATCATAGAGGAGGGGAAGACCAGAAGTAAGCAAGATAAACAAATAAAGGTTGTGGTCCATAGTGATCAGTATAGGAGAAGAAGACGAAAGCAGAAAAGAAGGATAGAGAAAGAGTTTTAGCTGGAGATGGGGATCTCCTAGCATTCCAAGAAAGGGCATCTTGGAATAAGCCTGGGCATAAGCCTAAAGCGTTAAAGAAAAGAACAGTGTGGTGTGACTTTATGGGGAACTGTTCCAGACACAGAGAAGTGAAAAAAAACAAAGACACTTGGAGTCAGACCAGGCATTAGGTCACTGTGGCTAAAGCATAGACAAAAACATGCAAGTGGAGAGAGAGAGAGACAGACAGACAGACAGACAGACTAGGTTAGAAAGGTAAGGCGAATTTTAGAAGGCCTCTGTCCCAAGAACCACTGTAGGAACTTTGGGTATGTTCCTCAGTGAGAGAATCAGATGTAATGTTTTGAAGCTGCCTGTGCAAAGCACAAAGTGACTGCCATGGTCATGATACTGTACCCATTTTCCAGGCTTTGCTGGATTTCTTTGTTGCCAGTGGCTTCTTGCTCTCTCTCTCTCTTTCTTTCTTTTTTTTTTTTTGTCGCTGGTGGGATTTCACTGATTCAGGATGACATTTTCCCCCCACATAGAGATAGAAATAAAGAGGCTGAGAGAGAGATACTACAACACCAAAGATTCTTCTTTTATTATTATTTTTATTATCTTTATTTATTGGCTAGAGATAGCCAGAAATCAAGAGGGAAGGGGGAGCTAGAGAGAAAGAGAGACAGAGAGACACCTGCAACACTGCTTCACCACTTGCAAAGCTTTCCCTCTACGGGTGGGGTCCCGGGCTCGACTCTGGGTTCTTGTGCATTGTAACATATGCATTCAACCAGGTGTGCAACCACCCAGTCCCCCAAAGCTTCTTCCAATGCAGTGGGAGCCAGACGCAAACAGTAGTCCCACACATGGTAAAGCAGAGCACTACCCAAGTACCCAAGAGAGCTATTTTACCAGCCCATTTTTACTTTCTTTTGATATGCCTTCTTTATCTTTTCTTAATTCCACTTTCTCTTTCCTGCATCCCTGGCTACCTTTTCTTGGGTTTCTGTTGTCACTTTTTCTTAAACATTTTTTTTAAATATTTATTTATTTATTGGATAGAGACAGCCAGAATTCAAGAGGGAAGGGGGTAAAAGAGAAGGTGAGAGACAGAAAGATACCTGTAGCCCAGCTTCACCACTTGCAAAGCTTTCCTCATGCAGGTAGAGACCAGGGGCTCCAACCTGGGTCCTTTTGCATTGCAACATGTGCGCTCAACCACCTGGCCCCACTCTTCAAGGATCTTCTCCCGACCCAGACTTTTCTCCCAGCTGGCTGTCCTCCCAGTATGACCTATCCACATGGACATCTCCTGCCGTCCTGTGTTGATTAAAAGCAGGCATGTTATGTTGTGAGAAACTGAACATTAGGTGTCTGAATCACTGTACATACACCACACAGTGTGATTATACAAATTTAGATGGTATGGCCTACTGCACTGCTAGGCTAGAGTACGTGCATCCTGTTGGGACCACCGGCATATCTACAGGCCACTGTTAGTGAAACTTTTAGTGGTATATAATTGTGCATGGACAAGATTGGCAGATTGGCTAGGTTGGCACAGAATAATGTAAGAGGCAGTGTGTACCCTGACTATGCATTTTCTGTACCCCTCTCCTTCCCATTCTCTTTTTAATTCCTGCCATTCTCCACATGTACCCTTTTCTGGGGTTACTCCATGTGTTCAGACAATTTCCTTCCTTTTTTTTTTTTTTAGGTAGAGTTCAGATGTGCAGCCGCATCACGTGCTTAGGTTGCAGTGGATTGGACTATTGCTGAAAAACATCACACTACCACTTCTTAGTGGCTTTTGAAAACATTCATCTGACATACTATGACTCTAGTTTGGCTTCTCTGATGAGACAGCAGTTAAGATGTTGAGTAGAGCTGCAGTCATTCACTGGGTTGAGTCTCTATTTCCAAGGCGCTTCTTAACAAGGTTGATGAGTTAGTGCTGGCTCCTGGCTAGAACCCTCAGTTCTTCATATGGACTACTCCACAGTACTGCTTCAGTATCTTTATAGCCTGACAACTGAGTTTTTCCAGAGCAAACAACTAAAAAGAACAAGAAAGAAGTAGTAATACTTTTTTATGTTTTCAAGGTTTACTCATTTTTATGAGAGAAAAGGGAAGAGAGAGAGAGACTAGAGCATCACTAAACTCTAGTATATGGTGATTCTGAGGATTGAACCTGAGACATCTTGAATTTCAGTGATATGAGTCTTTTTTTTTTAAATTAGCCTTTATTTCTTTTTTTATATTTATTTTATTTATTTATTCCCTTTTGTTGCCCTTGTTGTTTTTATTGTTGTAGTTATTATTGTTGTTGCTGTTGTTGGATAGGACAGAGAGAAATGGAGAGAGGAGGGGAAGACAGAGAGGAGGAGAGAAAGATAGACACCTGCAGACCTGCTTCACCGCCTGTGAAGCGACTCCACTGCAGGTGGGGAGCCGGGGTTCGAACCGGGATCCTTATGCCGGTCCTTGTGCTTTGTGCCACCTGCGCTTAACCTGCTGCGCGACAGCCCGACTCCCAGTGATATGAGTCTTGAGCTTAAACACTGAGCTATCTTCCTGGCCCAATAATACTTTTCCTCATCAAACCTTGAAGTTCACGCATCATTATCTCCACTGGCCACTCAGAATAGCCCTGACCTAGTGTAGGAGGAAGTTACACAAGAGTCTCAGTACCAAGACAGTGAGGCACATTGGGAGCCATCATGGAGATGGCCTGCCCCATGGAGTTATGCACCTTCTTAGTCTAAATAACTATATAAATAAACAAAGATATAAATGAGCAAACAAGTAGACAATTGTACATCAAAACTCAGCTCACTGATATATAGCTCAGACTCCCTGATTAGAAAACTTCCTTTTCTGCTTCCACTGGAGCTTTGGGCATTTCTCTTTCTCCTCTCTCTCTTAATTTTTTTTTAAAAAGATTTTATTTATTTATTAATGAGAAAGATAGGAGGAGAGAGAGAAAGAACCAGATATCACTCTGGTACATGTGCTGCCAGGGATTGAACTCGGGACCTCATGCTTGAGAATCCAGTGCTTTATTCATTGTGCCACTTCCTGGACCACTCTCTCTTAATTTAATTATCTTTATTTATTTGTTGGATAGAGACAGTTAAAAATTAAGAGGGAAGGTGGTGATAGGGAAAGAGACAGAGAGACATCTGCAGCATTGCTTCACTCCTCACAAAGCTTTCCCCCTGCAGGTGGGGACTAGGGGCTCGAACCCTGGGTCCTTGCTCTCTGTAACACATGCACTCAACCAGGTGCACCACCGCCTGGCCCTGCTTTGGGGATTTTGGATTCACATCATTGAAGATACCTATAAAACTTAATTGGAAAAGAGTTTTGCCAATATTTTCCTCTAGTTATTTGATAGTTTCTTGTCTAACATCCGAGCCCTTGATCCATCTGGAATTTAACTTTGTGTCTCGTGAAATGTAGTGATTTAGTGTCATCCTTTTACATGTTTCTTTTTTTTTTTTTTTTAAATTTCTTTGTATTGTCTTTACTTATTTATTGGATAGAGACAGCCAGAAATTGAGAGGGAATTGAATAACAGAAAAGGAGAGAGATACAGAGATACCTGCAGCTTTGCTCTACCACTTGCAAAGCTTGTTTCCTGCAGGTGTGGGCTGGGGACTATTGTGAACGATGCTGTGAAGAACCTGGGGGTACAGATATATCTTTGAGACCCTGCTTTCAGTTATTTCGGCTGTGTACCTATAAGTAGAATTACTCTGTTTTTCTTTTTTAAAGAAATTGCCATACTGCTTTCCGCAGAGGCTGCACCATTTTACATTTTCATTATTGATGAAGTCTGTGAAATTAAAAAAAAATTTTTTGCCTCCAGGGTTATCACTGGGGCTCAGTGCCCGCATTATACATTCATTGCTCCTGGCAGTCATTTTTCATTTTTATTGGCTAGGAAAAAGAGAAACTGAGAAAGGACGGGGAGACAGAAAGGAGAGCACCTGAAGATTTGCTTCATCACTCATGAAACTTTTCCCCATGAAGGTAGGAAACTGGGGGCTCGAACCAGGATCCTTGTGCAGGTCCTTGCACTTTATACTATCTGCCCTTAACCCAGTGTGCTACTGCCTGGCCACCCTGAGATTTTAATTTTTTTAAAACTTTTTATTTTATTTTTTTATATTTATTTTATTTATTTATTCCCTTTTGTTGCCCTTGTTTAGATTTTAATTTTTTAACACCTTCACCAACACTTTATATTCTCTGTTACCTTTTGTTGTTGTTACTGTTAATGAGAGAGGGAGAAGGACAGGGACAAGAACAGGAAAGGGGAGAACCAGAGCATTACTCTGGTACATGGGATGCTGTGGGTTGAACTTGGAAACTCATGCTTGAGACTCCCAACACTTTATCCACTGTACCACCTCCCAGTTCTCTCATTACTTCAATAGTAGCTTTGCTGAGGTGAAATCTCACTGTGGTTTTAATTGCTTTTTCCTAATGATTAATAATGCTGAGCAACATTTCAAAATGTTTACTGTCCCTACTTTGCTATCTTTGGAGAAATGTCTATTCCAGTCCTTTATCCATTTTTAGATGAGTTATTTACTAATATGTTTTTGGTTTGTAGAAGTTCTTTATATATTCAGACTATAAACCCCGTAGACATATGATTTACAAATATTTTGTACCATTCGTGGGCTGCCTTCTCACCTGTTGTTTATACAGCACATATTTGGGGCTAGGGAGATAGCATAATTGTTATACAAAAAGCTTTTCATGCCTGAGGCACCAAAGATCCAGGTTCAGTCCCCAGTACCACAATGAGTCAGAGGTGAACAGTGAGTGCACTGGTTTAAAAAAAAAGAGTTACTTATTTAATGAGAGAGAAATATCACTACAGTTTCATTTTCCTTTCTTTAAAATGTAAGATATTTCCAGTACTGGAAGTCTTTGTTTTTAGTGTAATGCTTTTTTAAGTATTTTATTATTTGGGGGTTAGAAATAGGGAGAGACTGAGAGGGGAGATAGAGAGGGAAAGAGAGACACCTGTAGCACTGCTTCACCGCTTATGAAGCTTCCTGTTTGCAAGTTGGTAGTCTTTATTCTAGAGAACTGACATAGAATGATTGAGTTGATTGTTCTCAGGAAACCTATATGCTCTCGAAAAGTACTTGTTCCTTTTTCTTTCAAAGCTGCCATGTCACAGGATAGCATTCCTGTGTTCAGATGCTTCCCTGTTCAGATTGGGATGTCCTCAAACTTAAGGACTGACACATCTTTCAACAACCATAGCTTTAGCATACTTGTTGAGAAATGTTGTCAGATGTAAAAGGCACATTTCTGTTACTCAACTTCTCAGGAACATTTGACTCAAAAGAACCAGCTGACCACTTCCCATTGAAACTGTCTCCTGCTTTTGCTTCTGTTCAGCACAGTATTTGTATAAACACACACACACACACACACACACACACACACACACACACACACACACACACACACACACTATAGCTAGTTCACCTCTCTCTCTCCCTCTTTCCATCTCTCTCTCTCTCCATCTGCTCCTTTTTTTTTTCTTTCTTTCTTTTGCCTCTAGTCTCTGGGGCTTGGTGCCAGCAGTAAACCCACCACTTCTGGTGCTTTGTTTGTTTGTTTGCTTTATTTGTATTTTCATTTGCTAGGAAAGAGAGAAATTGAGAGGGAGATAGAGGAGAGAGAAAGCTAGATAATTGCAGACCTGATTCACAAGTTGTGAAGTATCCCATATGCAGCTGGGGGTTGGAGGATCGGGCCCTTGGCATAGTAAGTACTATGTCCATTTAACTGGGTGTGCCACTGTCTGGTCCCTCTTTTTCCTTTCCTTTCCTTTCCTTTCCTTTCCTTTCCTTTCCTTTCCTTTCCTTTCCTTTCCTTTCCTTTCCTTTCCTTTCCTTTCCTTTCCTTCCTTTTCCTTCCTTTCCTTTCCTTTCCTCTTTTTTTTTTTTTTTTTAAATCTGCCATTGGGCATCTGGGTTGCTTCCAAGTTTGGGCTATTAAAGTAAATACTTTTTTTAATTCCAGTACTTTTCTTCATTCAACAGACATCCATATATCTATCTTCCTCTCTCTCCTTCCCTCCATCTTTCACTGTTACTTTCCATTTCCTTACTCCTTCACACCTTAACATGGTAATTTCTCCCCATTGTCACTAACTTCAGACCACTAAACCATCTCCCTTTGGTTTTGCTCAACTCTGCTCATACTTTAAAAAAGAATCATTTATGATTCACAAGATTATAAGATAATAGGGGTATAATTCTACAGCACCAAAGATCTATGCCCTACTCCTTGCCAACAGTAGCCACCATAGTTCTCCCAAGGTCATAGGTATGGGTTGACTATATGCAATGTATAATATAAGTACTTTTCTCTTGTCAAGTTCATGTGCTTCAATTCTCTGTTTTCCACATATAAATGAAATAATCCCATAGTTACCCTTCACTTCCTTGTTTACTTCACTAAGCATAATCACCACCAGTTCCATACATTTTATTCCAAATGACATAGTCTTTTAAACTCTGAGTAATACTCATTGAGTATATGTCACATGACTTTTTTTTTTTATTATAAGACTCACATGAGTAATTTTTATTATATTTTAAAGGCTTTCCCTCCCCACCAGCACTATGTTTTTGGCTTTTTTTTTTTTTTGCCTCCAGGGTAATCACTGGGGCTCAGTGCCTGCATTATGAATCCACTGCTCCTAGTGCCCCTTTTTTCCCTGTTATTATTATTAATATTTTTTGATGGGATAGGACAGAGAGAAATTGAGAAAGGGGGTGATAGACAGGGAGAGAGCTAGATACCTGCAGACCTGCTTCACTTCTTATGAAGTGACCCCTCCTGCAGCTGGGGAGCAGGGGACTCAAACCTGGTTCCTTGAGCTTCGTACTATGTAAGCTTAACTTGGTGCACCACCACCTGGTCCCTCTCCACCAACTCTATATAATTATTCCTCATAGGGCATCCCAACCCCCCCATATTTTACACATAAACAGGAAAATGAAAAGTCATGCATCAGAGAAATATATAGACCATTTGAACAAATATAGATGACCCCATGTGAAAGCTGATGCCTATTTTTATTTACTTCTAAGGCCTCACCTTCACACCGTTTCTAAGTCACACCTAGATAGACCTATTACAACTTCTAGGTGCCTTTCCTTTTTCCTTTTCCCTCTCAGGTAAGAGGAATGGGGCTTCCTCAGGTGTTCTTCAGATTCTGTTCCCTCTCAATAATGGAACAAGAATAAAGGTTCCTCGTTATAAAAGTTCCAGGTCCTGTTGGAACTGTGAGTTCAGAACTCTCTGGTCATCTTACTCTAACATTTCCCCCTCTGAGAATATGGGCCAAAATTCTTCTTATTTATTTTTTATTAACCGTATCTACTGGATGGAGATAGCCAGAAATCAAGAGGGAAGGGGGTGATAGAGAGGGAGAGAAACAGACAACAGCAGCACTGCTTCACCACTTGCAAAGTGTTCCCCCTGCAGGTGGGGACCAGAGACTCAAATGTGGGTCTTTGCTCAATGTAACATATGTGTTCAACCAGGTGTGCCACAACCTGCCCCCCCAAATTATTTTGGGGATATAGAATGAAGGAGTTCTATTTTTGTAATTGCTTCTCCACTGAACATGGATCTAGACTGGTCAGTTCATACTCCCAGCCTGTCTCCGTCATTCCCTAGTAGACTAGAGCTCTGGAGAGGTGTGCTTCCTTGACATGTTGGCAAGGTCATCTGCTCAGGGAGATCAGGATGGGATTGTAGTATCACCTGGAACTTGGTGACTGAAAGGCAGTAAGGTATAAAGTAGGACACATGTTTAATAAACAGGGACTAAAGAGTAGAATCAGTGAGAATAGGAACCTTCAAGGGGAAAGAAAAAAAAATGCCTATTTTAGGTAGGATCTCAGGAGACTTTAATAATCTTTGCTCGAGTTTATTAGCTAACATGAAAGTGGACTAAAAATATTATGTGGGAGGATGATGTCAGAGTGGAGAATGGAACATGAGAGTTTGGCTAGGGCAGAGAGAGTAGCTCCTAAACTTGAAAAGATATCTGAATACAATTAACTGTTTACCACATCAATCTAACCTGGAGCCCATGTATTTAATAATTTGCACAGGAGCCTGTATAATGTCCCTGTCAGTCTGAGATCACAGTCCATGATCACAGCTGGGAACATTCTAGGCTGCACATATTACAGAATCAGTCCTCTTTGAGTGGCAGAGTAGGTTTATCCAGCCTCCCTTTGGAGAGTGGGCAGTCTTTACCATTGCTAGTTTGTAGTGAGGGCAAGGTCCTGGAGAGGCCCAACAAAAGGCTAATGATGACATTCCTGATCAAGTGGTGGCAAATAGAGGGATCCCTTAGGGGTCTAGGCCCATTGTAATTATGGGGGAATCCTGGGATCCCCTGATTAGGACACCAGGTGATGAAGTAGCCTGACAATGGACAAAATAGCCATCATTAAGTGAACCAGTCTTTTGCCCCTTTCCAGTGTTTGTTGTCCCTTCTTTGTCTGACAGCTTAAATTTTCTCCCAGTTGTTAATGCCTGAAAGCCATTTGTTATATCCAAACCAGTGCTATATTTATACCATCCAGCCTTGAGTTAGGAAATAGAACTAGGTTTCTAGTGGGGTCTAAGTTAACCTCCAGCTTTTTGCTTTTACTTGTTTGATTATTATAATAAAGGTTGTCTTAGGGACAACAGTTGTTATATATATATATGCCAGAATATCTCTTGGTCAATGTTGTACAATGTTTCTTTCTTATAAAGATTGGCAAGTGGTGACAATGGTATTGATTCTCTGCCAGATGAGATTAAAGGATGGAAGAGTATAGTTAATTGCATAGCTTGAGTTTATGAGGCTAGTGAAGTACGGATAAGAGAGGAGGATGTCTAGGGCTGAGTAATAAATACCTAATTTATGATGTCTTTTTTAGACCATTCTACTAGGCTACCAAACATATTAGGTCTATGTGTAATCACAGAGGACAATTAAGCACTTCTACTTTAAAGCAAAGAGTTGCCCCCTAACTTATGGAGACATAACACATGTATACAGTACCATAGGTCCTACCCTATATCTAGGATCTGTAACTTTGTTGGAGAATACACAAGCCTAAATAGAGTTTGACAATGTCCCTTGTGTTAGCAAAGCTCTCACTGGGCAAAAGAAGTTGGGGGATTTTCATCTCAGGGTTGTTTGCTCACATTGTTGTAAATATTCCCTATATTAGGCCAGGGTGTGGGGGTTGGAAATGGGAGATAGCATAATGGTTATACAAAAAAGACTTTCATGTCTGTGGCTCCAAAGTCCCAGGTTCAATCCCCTGTGCCACCATAAACCAGAGCTGAGCAATACTCTGGTAAAAACAAACAAACAAACAAACAAACAAATAAATAAAGTATTCTTGCATTACTCTGGCTTCCTTCCAGGTATTTTCTTCACATCTCTCCTCAAAATTCTCAATAACACATCCAAAGCATACTTTCTGATTTTCCTACATACCTCATTCCCCACAGTGTCCTCCTGAGTAAACCTACCACGCGGCAACTTTGCAAGACAGACACTTGGGTATCATACATGACTTCTCCACCTCCTTCACATCCACTCTCCTTCATTTTATCTACCACTATATCTATAAATTCAGCTTCCTTTTTTTTTCTAGATTATATATTTTTACTATATTCCCCCCCCCCTTTTTTTGGCCTTTATTGGAGGTTTAGTGGTTTATAGTGCAGTTGTTGACACATGGGTACAATTCCTTATTGTCTTGTGTATCATGCAACAGGATTTCAATGTTCTCTTGACCTCTCCTGCTTTCCCTTTTCCCCCTCCTCTGGGCTAGGGGGATAGCACCAGTGGTGGGGTGTGTGACTTTCAGAAATGCTCTGGTAAACAAACAAACCTATGCCTGCCTAAGTAAGAACCCACCACCCCCTTACTTCCTCTTCATATACCAGTTTGCTTCTTAGCAATAATCATCACTCAGAAAGTGTTTGTCTCACTTGAGACTTATGTATGTTTGGTAGAAAGGATAACCTTGAGATATGAAGGCTAATGCATCCAACCTAACTTAGAAGTCAAGTTTTCCTGGACTTGAAACAGTATGACAGGGCTAATCTTTGAAGTTATAGATTTGTATCTGTGCTAGCTTCTTCAAGAAACAGTATCCCTCAATATCTCATGGAAAGCAAGCCAAGATTTTATCCATCTTTTTAAAGTTGGTAGAAATATGTATACGACATCCAGGGTTTCATAAGAATCTCATTCTGTTGGCTTTAAGTCCAAGTGTTTGTCCCTGACTATACATTTCCCTCAAATAACCTCTATAAATAAAAGAAACTTAAAAAAAAATACCCATATTCAAGATACAGGATTTTACAGTTTGGCTTAATGTTTTGTACCCTAGACTTACAGAGAGCTATAAGTCTAGGGTACAAAACAAATAAATAAAAACCTATATAAAATAAAACACTTCTTTAAAAAAATATTTATTTATATTACTGAATATAAACAGAGAGAAATTGAGAAGAGAAGAGATAGGGTGGAGAGAGACAGAGAGACACCTGCAGCCCTGCTTTACCACTTGTGATGCTTCCTCCCTGCAGGTGGGAACCAGGGGCTTGAACCTGGATCCTTGTGTATTGTAATATGAGCACTTAGCCAGGTGTGCCACCACTTGGCCCCCAAAAGAAAACATTTCTAAAATGAATTCACTTCCTTGTGTTAAAAGTCCTCGTGGACATGATGTCAGACAGGAAACAGAAATGGATGTGTGTTATCAGCACGGAACTAAATATTTGCCTTTTTTTTTCTTCCATCATATTTGATGTATGGATCTAGAGCTAAGGAATCACTATGGTGTTTGGATCTCCTTTGTTTTTATTTTAACAAAACAAAAAAATGGGATTGAAACAAGTACAGGAATCAATATTTCGCATGTTACCTCTGGGTAGGGGTTTAGGGAAATATATTGAGCTGGGGCAAAACAAAATTTAGTAGTTCATTCCATGGAGATTTACTGTTATGTTATAAGCAAGCCACTGCTCTAGGGTCTGGGTATTCAAATACAAATAAAATGAGGCTCTTTCTCACCAAGAGATTATCATCTGGATGTTAAACAGCCTTAAAGAACATAAAGCAATATAGAAGGACCAGTTCTTTGTGATCTTGCTTATAAAGTGAAGGAACACTAATAGCCATATGGAGAAAACAAATGCTTGTAAGGGTTGAAATGTATACCCACACATTTATATGCTAAATTCTAATGCCAGAACTTCGGGATGTAATTATATTTGAAAAAGAGACTCATTAAAATGACATCACTAGGGTAGGTCTCTAATTTGTTATCCTTATAAGAAGAAGTACTTTATGAAATAGCTCACTTGGATAGTGTGCTGCCTTGCCATGTGTGTTCAAGCTTGGTTCTTGGTACATTGAAGAGAGCTTCGGTGGTGTGGCCTTTTTCTCTCTTTACCGCTTCCTTTCTCTCCTTTTCTTTCTTTCTCTCTTTTCTGTCTCTGAAAAGAAGGGGTGAAAAGAGGAGGGGAGAAGGAAGAGAAAGAGGAGCAGGAGGAGGAGGGAAGAGGAGGAAGAATCTAGAAGTCAGACCAGTATAGGGTAGGCCATGCAAATATGAAAATGGTTATCTCCAAACCAAGGGCAGAGCTCTGGAGCAAATTTTTCCCACATAGTTTATGAAGAATCAAAACTGCTAATAATGTTGCTTTCAGATTTGTACCCCCTAGAACTGTGAGAAAAAAATGCTGTTGTTTAAGTCATGTAATTTATGACAATTTGATACATGCTACCAAAAAAAAAACCCCAAAACAAACAAACAACAACAAAATCCACCACAACAAGCTTGGGTAAAAATAATTAAGTAATACAATAGAGAGCCAACTTGAAGGGAAACATTTTTGTGTGGTTTGATTCTTTCATCCTCAATGACCGTCTTCTAATAATCTTTCAGTGGTATTAGAAATCATTTCCTCTCTGGGCTAGTTAGAATAGCAGAGCAGAGAATGAGGAGCAAAAAATAGAGTTACTACAGGGTATTTTTTGGATACCTACTGTGAGTTCCCAAGCAATTTCCAGAAGTCTTTTCAGATTCCTAAGCAGTTACAGTATGAACCCTTCTGTGGAGAGGTGGTGACTTGAACACTCTTCTCAGTGTGATCAGGTCAGAAGTAAATCAGAATAGTAGTGAAGACAGCCTGATAGATGAAGAAATGTCCCATAGTGTTTATTCTATTACTGCCAACATTGAAGAGGTAAGAGAGAAAGAGGCCACACCACCGAAGCTCCCATAACAGTGTTATTGTCTAATTTAAAACTCTTTAATTTATCTGAGGAGATCACAACTGTCCATATTCTTAAGACTTGAAATAGTACCCATGGGCTACCAGAATTGGAGGAATGAAGTCTAACCCTACATTGCTCAGTTGAAGAAACTGCAGCTCAGAAACTCATTTTGCTTAAGGATATACATTTAATCAAATCATCTTATTGGCCACTTGTGTGTGATTAAAAATATTTTATTTATTAAAGTGAGAGCTAGAAGATGATAGAGTAAGAGAACCAGACATCACTCTGGTATTTGTGCTGCTGAGAATCAAATTTGGGATGGTATGCTTGAGAGTCTACTGTTTTATTCACTGTTCCACCTTCCAGACTGCCTGTGTGTTTTAATTTGTGTGTCAGCTTGGGTAGGCTATGTTACTTAGTTGACTGGTAAAGCATCAGTCTAGATGCTGTTCTCAAGATATATTTTTTAAAAGGAATTATTAACATTTAAATTAGAAAGCTTTGAGTAAAGCATAGAATAATATGGGTGGGTCTTGTTTAGTCAATTGAAGGCCATAAGAGACAAGACCTAGGTTCATTAGAGAGGAAGGAATTCTGCTTCCACACTGCAACATCAGTTCTCGTTGTGATTTCCAGCCTGATGGTCTGCCCTAAAAAATTTGAAGTTGCTAGATCCCATAATTATGTATACAAATTCCTTAAAAAATAACTATCCTTCTTGTTATTTCTTACTAGCTCTGTTTCTGTAAATAACTCTCAGTAATGGAGATGGTATCTGCAGATGATTGATACCTGACTTCCAGGTACCTTAGATATAATCTGGTTACCTTAACTATAATCTGTTTAAAATCTAGTTTAACCAACATAGAAAGGAAACTACACAAGAATAACCAGGCAACCTAGTAATTAAGAGAACATATTTTCACATCACACATCTGACTAATGATTATTATCAAACATCTGTAAAGAACTCATACAGCTCAACAAAAGAAAAAACATAAACCAGTAAAAAAGCTGGTGAGGCTAGCTAGGGAGACAGCACAGTGCTTATGCAAAAGACTTTCAGGGGCCGGTGGGGGTGCACCTGGTTGAGCGCACATGTTATAATGCACAAGGATCCAGGTTCAAGTCCCTGGTCCTCACCTGCAGGGGGAAAGATTCACAAGTGGTGAAGCAGTGCTGCAAGTGTCTCTCTGTCTCTCTCTCTCTATCTTCCCCACCCTCTCAATTTCTGGATGTCTCTATCCAAAAAATGAATAAAATGATAATAATAATAATAATAAAAAGACTTTCATGTCTGAGGCTCTAAGGTCTCAGGTTCAATGTCCAGAATCACCATAAACCAGAGCTAAGCAGTGCTCTGGTATTTCTCTCTATATTTCTCCTTAAAATATTAAATAAACAAAAAAAAAAAAGAAAGAAAGAAAGGAGAAAAAGAAAAGAAAAAGAAAGAAAGGAAGGTAGAAAAGAAAACTAGGGATAATTTTTTAAAAGTGGGTCAAAGAACTGAATAGATAGTTTTCTAAAGAAGAGATTCACATGGCCCACAGACATAGGAAGAAATGCTCCATTTCACTTATCATTAGAGGAATACAAATTAAAACTACACTGAGCTTCCATCTCACACCATTGAGAATGATCTACATCAATGAAACAGGGAATGATAGGTGTTAGCTAGGCTGTGGAGAAAAAGGGATTCTGTTACACTCTTGATGGGAATGTAAAATGGTGAAACCCCATTCAGAAGACTGTATAGAGAGAGATTCTTTAAACAGATAAAAATATAATTACCTTATGATCCCGTAATACACATCTTAGGCATTTATCCAATGGACATGAAAATATTAATTTGCACCTATATGTTCATAACTACATTATACACAGTAGCTGAAGAATGGAAACACCAAAACTGCCTATTGACAGATGGCT
>NW_026647544.1:0-37784 GCF_950295315.1 Erinaceus europaeus | reverse complement strand
GCAGCACTGCTTCACAGTTCATGAAAATTCCTCCCTGCAAGTGGGAACCAGGGGCTGAACTTGAGTCCTCACTCATGATATTGTGTGTGCTCTACTGGGTGTCCCACTGGCTGGCCCCAGAAACACGCTTTTTAAAAAGTGATATAGCTTGCTAGTGGTCTCGGCTACTATGAACACAACAGCAGGACTGCTCTCTCAGTGAGGAACATCACGGAGAGTCTGGAAAGGATGATGTAGTTTAGTCATGGAATATATCCCCGCGTAAGTTTCCACACACTTACTTCACTAACTCTTGCACAATCTAGATGTAAATGAGCCATGATTCAAACTTCCCTGTAAAAATTCATGACCCATTAACAAGGAAATAGAGAATACATAGTCTCAAATGATTTCTAAATGTCTTTAAAAAAAATACCCAAACAAGTAACATTCCCCTAGGGCAAGTATGTTCTATCACTGCAAGAAAATGGGAATTAACAACAACTTGTGTTTCTAAAACTTAACTGCACATCCTGAAAAACAGAATGTGCTACAGAGTCATAGAGAGCAGAGCTGATGTTTATGATCTCACTCTCAGGCAGCATTTCTCTTTTTAACCAATCAAGGTCCAAGAGATAGCAAAGGACGTCCAAATCACTCATTCTCAGAGGAATGACTTTTTTTTTTTTAAAGCAAAACTAAGGATGTAAAACCATTAACGAGTCATTGGTGTCCTTCACAAGCAGGTTTCAAATATGGCTTAGAAAGGAAGGGCAGTGGAGAGAATATAAGGTTCGGGAAAGAGAGCTGAAGACACAGTAGACTGGGAGAACCCCCACTAGGTCCTCTGCCGCCATGTAGGTCAACTTTTAAATACAAGCCTGTGTATGATCCAGTGAACAAGAGGGTGGCCAGTCAAACACTGAGTGAAGCACAAGTCTGTTTCTCATCCTTCTAGGGGTGGAAAGTACTTTGGGTGAGCCTGCCCAAACTTCAAATTCTTATTCAGCTAGCACTGTCTGGAGCACTTACCGTTTACCTGACTTACATTAATCAGGTATTCAGTGCTTTGCAATTAGCACTTCACAATAATGTGATCGTAAGCACTAAAAAGTCTAAATAAGCTGGCCAAAGTGACATACAGGGCTGCTTGTACAAGCTTTGAAATGGTAACGTTTCTCTTTTCAGTCCAAAAGCAGGGGAATTAGTCAAGTCCTTCCCACACAAGCAAAATCTCTCTATGATAACCTGGGTTTGCTCTTCTTCCTTCCTTCTTTCTCCTCCTCCTTCTTTCTTGCCTCCAGGGTTATCGCTGGGGCTGGGTGCCTGCACTATGAATCCACTGCTCCTGAAGGCTACTTTTTCCCTCTTGTTGCCCTTTGTTTATCGTTGTTATAAATGTTATTGCTGTCATTGTTCTTGGATAGGACAGAAAGAAATGGAGAGAGATGGGGATGCTTGTGAAGCAAACCCCCCTGCAGGTAGGGAGCCAGGGGCTAGAACCATGAGCCTCATGCCAGTCCTTAGCCTTTGTGCCTAAAAGGTCTTTTTTCCCCCCTGAGGGGTGAACCACTGACTTCTGCTGAGAACGAGGTTTGAACCTGAAGCTCTGTCTGCCTCAGAGCCCATGTGCAGAGCCAGCCACTACACAAGGTCAGCACTCTGTGGGTTTGCTCTTCTTAACAGAGCTTATAGTCTAGTGTGGGCCCAGATAGCCTTGAAGAGAAAACTGTGAAGGTTCATCTAGTCTCTAGAATGGGAAGGAAGACCTAACACCTAATGTTAATTTGAAGAACAAATCCCAACCACAGGCTCAGTGTCAATTCATCCCCATGGGTAAATTCACAGCTCTTTTCAAGTTCTGACTCAGGACTGTCGACAGAAAGATCAATGCAAGTTAAAAAAATATGTATGACTGATTAGGTGAACTAATAAACCCAGGAAAGCCTTTTCCTTTCTGAGGAAATAATGTTAAATCTATTTTTGAGAGGCAAAACTAAAAGTGGTTTCTTTCTCCCAAGGTGCACTGCAAATCTGTACCCGTAACTCAGCACTTACAGAAGTCAACTGTAAAAACACCTGAGCGATTTATATGACAACGATTTGAAAAAAAAAAGCTCTCAGGACTAAACCACTTTCAACAAAAACAAAGCAGGATTTCTGAAGATGGCAACAGTCCATCTAAAGGCATTTTGCTCCTATTCCAAGAGGTTCCTGAAAATCACAAAGCTGAAGAAAGAAGTATCCCCATGGTCTTTCTCAATGAGTAAGTGTATTGTACATTACAGAACTCAACCCAGAAGACTCCAGTGCTGAGTGCCTACAGATACTCCGAAGAGATGGGGCAACCTCTTAGATAGGTTCCTGGAAGCATGTAACTTCCGCATTTTGGGCAAGAATGACTAGAATATAGGAATATACCGCTTTGACTCTGGACAAACTAGAGACTCTCTTAGCAGAACAATATACCAGCTCTTGGCTGCAAAAAGTGTCTCCTATCCACATGTAATTATTAAGCTCAGGCTGCTAACTGTTGTAACCTCCCGCATAGCCCCCCTTCCCTGCAGCCTTATCTGCCTTATTCTAACTGCCATCTTCCTCACAAGGATGACAGCCAGTTAGGGAGGTCAAAGCATGCATGGTAGACTGTCAAAACCAAACAGACACTTTTAACATCACCATTAGAGTCCTAATCTCTCCATTGTTCCAGTCTAGCAGTCATACCAGGTGAAGTAGTCACAAAATTAATAGCTAAGCTATCCCATCTTATGGGGTTAGGAAGGAGGGAGGGAGAGGGAGGGAGGGAAGAGGGAGGGAAGGAGGGAGGGAAGAAAGGAGAGAGGGAGAGAGGGAGAGAGGGAGAGAGGGAGAGAGGGAGAGAGGGAGAGAGAGAGATGCACCAGGCAGCAACAGGTCACTTTTGGGAGAAAAAAAATCTGATGTGACTCAACCACAATGACCTACTTTAGAACCATGGGCAAGTTTCCAGGTTGCCTGAACTTTTAATGAAGAACTGCACTAGTTATCTTGCCTTTTATTGCTTCATGAGTGCTACCCATAGGAGTAGTGAAAGCAAGGTCTGTTCTTTCTGTACAAAGTAGACAAGCAGACAAAATACCAAGAAAGGACTACATTTATAGAGAACAAAATGTGGGCATGAACCATTTTTACAGTTTCAGGGAAAGCTATATTTTTTATTTCCAAATCAAATAAAGCAAATGTTTAGTTGGCACTTGTTATCTTACTGTAAGCATTGGGATTTTTTTTTTAAGGTCACCTGAAAAGAACCTTGAAAATGCAAAGATTAGCAGTTTCCCTTTGTATATTTACAAAAAGTATTTCAAAATTCCATACTTGAGTTTGGGCCATGGGGCCATTCTCTTATGTTTGATGTCTGAACTATTCTTTTCTTGAATGTTCTGCTTTGAAACTGATAAATACTTAGGACATTGTCTGCTCCATGTTCCTACAGTGATTCCTGGCATTTCCAGGAAGCCTTTCTAAATGGGGGAGGGGAGGGGGAAACAGAGCATCTGATACAGCCCATGGTGACTGGAATGAAATGGAAGCACAAAGCATGCGTGAGATCTGGCTCTTGGGTTAAGCCATAGGTCTTAATGCAGCTGAAGTTGTTCTGAGGTTGACCTCAACTATTCCAGCAGTTTTCTCTCCCACTGTAATAGAAAAAATAAATTACTTACTGAGATAGAGCTTGTGACTGACTCCCAGTTGGTCTCTGAAGCTGCTGCGGGTTGGAAATCTTCCTAGAAGGCAAAAAAACATCCAGGGGAGTCAGTCAGACCTTTGTTCAATTCATTAAGAGCAGATTTATGACATCTCAGCACTCTGACTCCTCCCAACTAAGTGACAACGGGAATAGGGCTGCATTCTGCTCAAGAGCTCATGATATCTGAAACACTTCTTCCCCAGTCTTTAGCACTAAGGACATGCACACACACACACATGCACACACTCACTCACACTTATAAGCACTGGCAAAATGGAAAGAAGCAGACAAAAAAATGTAATTTTTTTTGGGGGGGGGTTCACTGCTCCTGGTGACCAACTATCTCCCCCCATATTGTTGTTGCTGGATAGGAGAGAAATTGAGAGAGGAAGGGAAGCCAGAGACGGAGAGAGAAAGACACCTGCAGATCTGCTTCACGGCTTGTGAAGCAACTCCCCTGCAGGTGGGGAGCTAGGGTTTTCACTTGGCACTATGTGCGCTTAACCCAATGTGCTACCTCCAGCCCCCATGAAATGTAATTTTAACTCACCCATCCCATCTGTTCGCTGTGAGACCTCAGACAACCTACTTAATCTCTGCAATCCTTTTCATCTGTAAAAGGCTGTGATGGCCTCAACTTGGATCAACAATGGTAGAGAATGTTGCATCCTCCGAAAAGAGGCTGGACAACATACTCTGTTACACCTAAGGAAGATGGGTCCTGATATTGGGGCAGCTTGGAACATTCCTACTTCTGACCACAGAATGTGAGCTCAGCTATACAGGGATGCAGAGGTCACATAGGCTCCTAAGCTGAATATGAGCCCCAGATCACATCAAATTGATGGGGTTTATAGTCAACAATATTTATACACCTTTCCCATATTTGGGAGCTACTCTCTTCCCTGATCCAGCTTTCTGGTCCTTCTGCCAGCCATGACACCACCTAACCTACCCAGACAATAATTAGGATCCACCTGCATATCAGATTTCAAGCTCAGGCAAAACAAACAAACAAACAACACTAGTATAGCCACAGGCCCTTTGGAATATAACTAAAATATGCCTACTAGCTATCTACAAAATGGAGGGACCCCCCCCAACTCTTCATCTGCACTATTCCAGCCTTTATGTCCATGATTGGTCAACAATTTGTTTGGCTTTGTATGTTAACTCTTTTTCAACCACCAGGTTCCAGATGCTAGCAGGATGCAGACCAGACATCCCTGGACAGACAACCCCACTAACGTGTCCTGGAGCTCTGCTTCCCCAGAGTCCTTCCCCACTAGAGAAAAAGAAAGACAGGCTGGGAGTATGGATTGACACCTGTCAACGCCCATGTTCAGCAGGGAAGCAATTATAGAAGCCAGACCTTCCAACCTTCCACTTTCTGTATCCCACAATGACCTTGGGTCCATACTCCCAGAGGGTTAAAAAATAGGACAGCTATCAGGGGAGGGGAGGGGATGCGGAGTTCTGGTGGTGGGAATTGTGTGAAGTACCCCTCTTATCCTATGGTTTAGTCAATGTTTCCTTTTTACAAATAAAAAATTAAATAAAAAAGTCTGGGATGGATGCCTAAATTACAGGACTGCTTTGAGGATTGAGTGAATTATGCAATTATAAGTGGCATTTAATAAAGTGACTAATAAAGAGTAATAATCATGACTATCAGTATTGACATTTATTTGTTTTGCACTCAGTTCTGTATTGTGTTCAATCTTGCCTGCCGTGCTGGTCTGCTGTGTCTTTTCAAAGACAAATTAGTAGGCAAAGGGCTATTCCTGACTCTATAAAGAAATGTCAGGAAGAGTGGTAGTGGGGAAGAAAATGGCTGTGGGAGTGACAAAGTATTACCCACTAGTGAAGGGAAGTAAAGGGCATATCAGACGTTATCTCAGAGAAGTCTCAAAGGACTTGTAACAGCAGTGGACTGCAAAGAAAGAAGCTTCTTTTCAAAGGCAAACTTCTCTCCAAACTGTATGTGACTTTCATTTTAATTATTCTGCTACCAAATGTTTTTAACATCACATGGAAAGGGAAGCTAGTTCTACCAATTACATGCCACAGACGGCTTACTTGATTCTGATAAAATAAGTCACCCCGTCTAATTTTTCTCAGTCTGACCAGTGAGTAGGAGGTATTTTATGATGGTTCTAGAAAGAAGTTAGTCACTCAGTCTTGACAGTCTGTTTACCCTCGTTTATGAGAGCTAAGAATCAGCACTGGATTATATGAGCACTTTGAGGAGCTAAGAGTGAACCTAGTAACTGTTTATGGTGGAACTGTTTTATATCTGGGTTAAAGTAAAATTTGGTTGTTTACCGAGGGAAATGAGGTAAACATGGGGTTCAAGGATTGAACATGTATTAAACACAGCTAGACAACATTACTCTAATCTGAGCCTTAGCATAAACTGAGGAAAAAGAGAAAGTATGTTCTCTGCATTGCGCGAGACAGACAGAAATATATGAGAAGGACTTTGAGTTCCTACAATAGAAGTTGTGTACAAACAAAGCAATTTTGGCATTTAAGAGTCTTCCAAGCTGGACAGCTTGTTGAAACTGGCTACTCCATGCTTTAAGCAATGATTGGTGTGAGGATACATACTGAGTAAGATAATTCTTCTTCTTCTAGTGTTTGCCCTTCTTCCGTAGCCAGTCAACAGCATCAGGTTGAGCCTGATGTAAAGTTTCGAGACCTCCTTTGAATCTGGAGAGGTGGCAGTCGTTGACTATGTGGGTCATAGTCTGTCTGGAGCCGCAGGGGCAGTTCGGGTCGTCTCTGGCTCCCCAGCGATGGAACATAGCGGCGCACCGGCCATGGCCTGTTCGATAGCGATTGAGGAGGGCCCAGTCATAACGTGCTAGGTCAAAGCCGGGTTGACGCTTGCAGGGGTCTGTGATGAGGTGTTTGTTCTTTACCTCAGCTGACTGCCAGCTCTGTTTCCAAGAGACTGGAACAGAGAAGTTCAGTGTAGGCGTAGGGGACCAGATTGGGTGACGAGACATCAAGCGTTGGACAGGGTGGGCGAAGATATCCACGTATATTGGCAGGTCCGGTCGAGCGTAGACGTGGGAAATGAACTTAGATGATGCCGCATCCCGACGAATATCTGGCGAGGCGATGTTGCTAAGAACTGGCAGCCATGGAACCGGGGTGGAACGGATGGCTCCAGAAATTATCCTCATGGAGGAATATAATTTGGTATCGACCAAGTGGACATGGGGGCTACGGAACCATACTGGGGCACAGTATTCTGCAGTGGAATAGCATAATGCCAGAGATGATGATCATAGTGTGGAAGCGCTCGCGCCCCATGAGGAGCTGGCCAGTCTTGCAATGATGTGATTCCTCGCGCCTATCCTCGCGATGAGTAAGATAATATGAGTAAGTGTCCTCAGATACAGACTTTTCATTTTCACTCAGGCTTTGGGTATTTGTTAGCCAGTTAGTATGTGTGATACATTGCAAAGTAAGAGAAGAATCACAAATAAATAAATGACACCTGTGTTCAGGGACTTAAAGATATAACCTTGTAAGAATCGACAAGGTAACTCACTTTGAAGGGTGTCTGCTTTGCCATGTGTATGAACAAGGTTTGAGCCTGGTCCCCACCAGACTGAGGAAAACTTTGATGCTGTAATGTATTTCCCTCTCTACCTCTCTCTTTCTATGTGAAAAAAGGTTGGCCCAGAGTGATGAAATCCTAACAACACACACACACACACACACACACACACACACACACACACACACACACACACACACACACACACACGGTGTGTTGATGGAAGGAGATGAAAACTCTACCTGAACAGGAAGGAGGCTTGAAAATTTAATTTATATAACATCATAATGCAGTGTAATTATTTATTTATTTATTTATTTATGCCACCAGGGCTATTGTTGGGGCTCACTGCCAACCCTATGAACTCACTGCTCCTGGTGGCCATTTTCTTTTCTTTTCTTTTTTTTTTTTTTTGCCTCCAGGGTAATTACTGGAGCTTGGTGCTTGCACTAGGAATTCACTGTTCTTGAAGGCCATTTTCCCCATTTTGTCGTCCTTGTCACTGCTGTTGTTGTTGCTTTTTTTGTTGTTATTCCCGTGTTTGAAAGGAAAATCAAAGAGAAATCAAAAGAGGAGGGGAAGACAGAGGGGGGAGAGAAAGATAGACACCTGCAGACCTGCTTCACCACTTGTGAAGAGACTCCCCTTGCAGGTGGGGAACCAGGGACTCACTGGGATCCTTATACCGTCCTTGTCCTTGTGCGTCACGCCTTGTGCACTTAACTACTGTGCTACTTCCCACCCTCCACCCATTTTTAAAAATTGGATAGGACAGTGAGAAATTTAGATGGGAGGGGAGATAGAGGAAGAGAAAGATAGATACCTGCAGGTGGGGAGTAGGGGCTTGAACTGAGGTCCTTGTGCTTGTTAATATATGAGATTAACCAGGTGCACTATTGCCAGACCACCAGTGAAATTATTTTTGAAGATAAGTATTTAATTTTTTTTGGTACCCCCAAATAATTTTTTTATTGGTTTAACAATAAGCAATAAGATTGGGGGTCGAGCGGTAGCGCAGCAGGTTAAGCGCACGTGGCGGAAAGCATAAGGACCAGCGTAAGGATCCCTGTTCCAGCCCCCGGCTCCCCACCTACAGGGGAGTCGCTTCACAGGCGGTGAAGCAGGTCTGCAGGTGTCTGTCTTTCTCTCCCCCTCTGTCTTCCCCTCCTCTCTCCATTTCTCTCTGTTCTATCCAGCAACGACATCAGTAACAACAGCAAAAACTACAACAACAATGAAAACCAACAAGGGCAATAAAAGGGAAAATAAATATTAAAAAAATAAAGCAAGAAGACCATAGGATAAGAGGGTTTCAATTCCACACAATTCTCACTACCAGAGTTCTGCATCCTATCCCTTCCATTGGAAGCTTTCCTATTCTTATCCTTCTGGGAGTATGGACCCAGGATCATTATGGGGTGCAGCATGGCAGTGTAATTTAAATAAAAATAAAACATATTTACATAAAGTTCTCAAAGAAAAAGCAAAGAGTTATTCTTCAGTATTGTGAAGAATATGTAAAGTCACATATTAATAAGTTGTTCTTGACTGCTTTAAAATAAAGTTTGATCTTAAGTCTTAAAGATAAGTGAGTGGATAACTAATTGCAGTAACAGTGGGGTAGGATATTCAGAGAAGGAAAAATCTGGGCAATGGGGAAAGATCACAGGAAAGAAACAACAAACTATGGAAAGTTAAGATGTCATGATGGGCACAGCATGTTGGAAGGGTCTGTGAAATATCTGGGTAGAGATATTTAGGAGATCCTCCACTGTATCTGGATGGATCTCAAGGAGAGAAACTTGAACTTGCAATAAGACATTTATGAATCATCAGCACAAAAACTGTATATATGCATGTATTTTTCTGGGTTGGCAATTCTGTTCTATTGGTACCATTAGAAACATAATTGACTAAAATCACTTCTAATTAAAACCTTTCAATAGTTTTTCCACTGTACTTAGGGTCTGGCTTAAAAGCTCTGAGTACTCTTTGCCTCATGTCCCTACATCCTGCTCTGATGTAATGTTCCACATACCTCACTAATTCCTAATGCACTAGTCTTCTCAGTGATTTTTTTTTTTTTTTTTTTTTGCCTCCAGGGTTATAGCAGAGGCTAAGTGCCAGCAGCACAAATCCACTATTCCTGGAAGCCATTTACCCCCATTTTATTGGATAGGGCAAAGAGAAATTGAGTGGGAGAGAAAGATAGGGAGTAAGAAAGATAGACATCTGTAGACCTGCTTGAACAAGATCCTTGAGCCCATCTTCCGCTTAGCACTATGTGCATTTAACTGTGCGACGCCCCTCTCAGTCTTATCAGCTAATACTAAGCTTCTTTCAGCCCTTAGGTCTACACCTGAGGTTGTATTCTCTGCCTGGGAGACACTGTCTTAAAAACTTCAGTGACATATTTCCCATCATCTAGTTTTCTGCTCAGATATTAAATCAGTGGAGAGCATTCCTTGGATACCGTGTCTGGAATAGCTGTATTTTGAGAAGTCCATGCACTTACTCTGACACGCGTTCTGTAAAGAATTTATAGTATTGAAATGATATTTTAGTAGTCCCTTCTCCAACTAGACTGACAGTTCTAGAATGCCAGGGACCTTGCTACTTGCTCTCCACTCTATCCCAAGTTCCTGAGTTTCTAGTACACATTCCAACTTCACTGGTTCCCAGTGTGCTGTCAGGGATGGTATTCAGCTATGACGTGCAGACAAAACTTTATAGCCAGAGTCCATTTTGATCAGTCAGTGCAGATATGATGTTGTTCACTATATATTTTTAATATCCTCCTGGGTACACAGCTTGCTTTCTCAAGCTCCAGGCTAATGGAAGACAAACTCCTTTTTTGTTGTTGCTTTTAGCAAAGCAGTGTCCTTAGCACTGCTTAAGAAAAGCAAAAATAGAACAAGGCATCAATGCATTTATTTGAAATGTATCAAAACAATCCACCTTACAAAAACACATTTCTGTTCTTTGTTACAGGAAACTCAGATAAATGCTTTAAAAGCTATGCCCAATTCTTCTGAGGAGAGATAACCACTTTAAGAAGTTGATACAAATTCAGCAGTTCACTTACTGATTCCCTGCTCCTGAACTGCAGTTCCTTCCAGCTAACATTTTAGCGACTATGTTCCCTCAGCTGGAACTAAAGCCCTGAAGGCCAAGTGAGGTGAAGTGTCCCTAATTTGAAACCAGCCATCACTGGAGACAGCCTGATGAGCCATTGCCATTTCCTACTTGCAGACTCTTTCCAACCCTTCAGAGATACCTCTCGCTTAGTTATCTCTCCCTGCACTGTCTTAATCTAATAAAGGCTCATCTACATCATTAGTGCTGATGACTTATTCTCAGTTGACTTCCTCCCACTAAAATCACTTTGTATTATATTTTGGCAGTGAAACGCATTTGACATTTTGAAATGAAACCCTCTTTTTCCTCATTTTATTATTTGGAACAGTTCTAGAAACAAAGATATGAGTTTCTGGTTTTTGCTTTTAAAACAGTTTAATATGCATGATTCGGTTTGTATGAGGAAAGTGTGATAAACTAGAAAGTTAGGGTGGTATATAAAAATAAAACCTTCAAGTACTACACGAAAATTCAGATAAATATTCATATAGTAATTGTGTGGAAGAAGTATTTCCAAACATGAATGATAAACAGATTCACAAGCATTGTATTGAACCAAAAAACAGTGTTGAAAATATAAGGGTCCTGCCATGGCATACCCAATGGAGAGCACAAGTCATTATGTATAAAGACACAAGTTCCAACTCCTGGCCCACATGTGTTGAGAGGGGCCTTCATGAGTGATGGGACAGTGCTGCACGCCTTTCTCTCCCTCTCTGTTGCTGTTTCTATCAGAATAAAGGGAGGATAAAGGGAAAAAATGGTTGCCAGAAGAGATGGAGTAGTCTTACAGGCACAGAGCCCTAACCCCAGCAATAATCCTGGTGGCAAAAAAAAAAAAAAAAAGATAATATAGCACAATGCAACACAATTGAAAGTAAATAATACACTAGAAAACAATACCTTTTAAAACAGATAAGTAACATCCATAAATCAAAACAACACATGAATCTAAAGGTTATAAAAAAACATGTTTCACATCAACTTTTTACAGGTATCTGATTGAAGCTGGGATAAACGAGAAGGATAAAGAACAAAAATGAGATGGGGAGTGGAAAAATAGCTCACCTGAGTAGTGTACCTGATTTCCCAATGCCATATGTTACCCAAGTTCAAGACTGTTGCCCATAACATTTAGTGCTATGGTCTTCTTCCTCTCCCTGTTCCTCTCCCTGTTCCTCTCCCTGTCCCTCTCCCCCTACCTCACTTCCCACCTGGAAAAGTCATCCTAAAGTTCTGAAGCCTTGGTGAAAATAAAACACAAAGCAATGAAGAAGAAAAGGGGAAAAATGAAATGGACTGGGATACATGTGATAATCTATATGTATCCCCAATACCTTCAATATACATCATTAGATTGAGTGTTGCCACATATATATTACTTGGTAAAAGATAAAAAAGGCATCCATTAGAACAGTTATTTACCAAATACACCTATTTACCAATCAATTTGTAAATCATTATTTCATCAATAGCTAGTTTAAAAAAAGAGTAGTAATTTACTAATCATTAAGTAGGAAATTGTTCCAAGGGACAACGAATAGGAGGTCAAATGAATCCATTTGACTCACCCAAACCAGAGTGAATGTGACACACATCTGAGATGTTTCTGAAATGATGCAGTCAGTTTCCTCTTGGGGATAGGGTGGGAGACAGGCTTTACTGAAGGACTATTTACATACCGACTGAAAAAACATACATAGTCAGGGATAAAAGAGCACCACCGGTAATTAACGCTTTGTATAATAATCTTTGTTGTTAAACAAACAAACCAGGATGTGAATAGGAATATCTGTTTTCAGAAAGAATGTCTCCAGGTCACCCTTCAGTCAGCGACCTTGAGCTCATTCACGAGGATGAGTGTGTTCTATGTAAGAGACAGTGAGTGATTAGCTTGTTCCTCAGTCGAGGCAAGGCTGTGCACATTTAGCCACTGAACATCAGCCTGGAGATCCAGAAGAATCCCTCTCCTCGTCCTGGGAACTGTAGTCGGGGGATGCTGGTCTTATGAATCTTAGGCAACTGGTGTTGCCAGGACAATATTCCAAACATTTGGGATGATTAGTTAGTTGTACCACCTGCTCCTGGATCTTGGGGAGGATGGCTGTTCATTTTACCCTCGGTGATTATGCTGTGTGTGAGTAGATGAGCCATAAACCGTTCATTGCTCAGAGGGACGTAGTCCACCATCTCTTAGAACAGAATATATGCAGCTACTTGAGGTTCTTAAGAAGCTTTCAACCCAAACCATCTTTAACTTAGAAAGGATGACTTATTTTCAGAAAGTTGTAATAGACAGTGCTTGCCCTAGCTTTGAACATTTTTTCCCTTTCTACTTGGTGTTTTCTATGTGTTCCTCAGAGGCAGAAAGTAAAGAAGTTTCTCTCCTAACTGGATCTGCACGCCTTGATTGAGCCAATGCTTAGGTTTCTTTTGAAAAGTGAGAGCAACACAGAGGGATTTTTTTGGGGGAAACATGAAATGAAAACAAATACACTATCAACACTAATTTCTTCAGTGAATTCTTCATCTGTTCATAGCCTTTTCTTGCTCCTGACGCACTGAGTGAAACGCAGTACTAATGATGTACCCTGAGATTCCTCCATGGGAGAAAGCCTTTAGAACAAAAACTTTTCATACTTTGGTACATGAATTTTTGGCATTCAGTTCCAGCAACACAGGTGGACATGCTGATACACCAGTGTCTTAATGTCTACAGGAGTAAAGTGAAGCAGAAACTGAAAGCCCATGGGATCAACCTCTGTGACTGCCAAACCTTGACAGTAGTCTCATCATGTGTTCATGTCAAACCAGCAATTTCACTAGAAACAGGGGAGAAGCTTTGGCTGGAGGCCAGCTTTTACTGGCAACGTTTACTCTAAGGCTATGAGGAATCAATAACTGATAAGAACCAAAGACCATTTTTCAAAGTTAAGAGCAGTTAATTGTCAGATCGTATATGTTCTTAGAGCAGTACGAGGCTCTGGAGGCCAGGAGACAGCTTTCCTGTGGGGAGTCATCTTTGTCTTGTGTGAGTCTCTGAATTGGAGCCCCAGGACCATGAGGGAGCTTCACCGATGGTCAGAGGGTTCTGTGGGGTCTTTCCCTCTATTTCCTCTTTTCCCCCTCTATTTATTTCTCTTTCTATGTCTCTCTATTTCAGAAAAAAGATGAATAATATTAACATTGGAAGGCCACCTGGAATTATCGGAAAAAGTAGAGGTGTAGAGGTGAGACAGAGAGAAAAGAGACACTGAGCCTCCTAGTATGAAGAAAATAAGAAACAGACACCACAGGACAGATACTTGCCCAAGATAATGAAAAATAGACTAATATGGGGGCTGGGGAGTAGTGCTGTGGGTTAAGTGCACATGGCACAAAGCACAAGGACCAGAGTTGGGATCCCACTTCCAGCCCCGGCCCCCGGCTCCCCACCTGCAAGAGGGTCACTTCATAGGTGGTGAAGCAGGTCTGCAGGTTTCTTTCTCTCTTCCCCTCTGTCTCCCCATCTCTGTCGATTTCTCTCTGTTCTATCCAGCAGCAACAGTGGCAATGGCAACAGTAACAACAAGGGCAACAAAATGGGAAAAAATGGCCTCTAGAAGGGGCGGTAGATTCGTAGTGCAGGCACCCAGCACCAGCAATAACCCTGGAGGCAAAATAAATAAATAAATAAATAACCTAATACGTCAGGGGAAAAATTCATTTTTGAAAACTGTATCCACTCCTCAAACTGTTTCCTTAAGCCCCCCCCCCCTTTTTTTTTCTGTTCACAGGTCAGAAGACTTCTCTCTTTATTTCTGTCTGGTGTTTTACAGCACATTTTCTTTAATAAACTTTGCTTCCTACCCAACCTTTGACTTTTACAATCCTTTCAGAAGGCCTGTGTGGTGCTGTTGGCAGTTCACCCTAGACACTTTCCCTCAGTCTTCGGAAAGGGAAGTGGCATCTACTCTGGATACTCTCATCTGCAGCTGCATTCAGGGACGAGAAGAAGTACATACCAGCTGCAGAGGAGAGAGTAGTGCAACCGCTTCCAAATGCAAGCTCACATCAGCACTAAGTCTCCACCTCTGTTCGAAGCAACTTCACTGTGCTAGGCCCAAACCCAAACCTATCCAGAAGCAAACAGACTTTTTTTTTTTTCTTCTCCTTTAAAATTGTCCCTTCCTTTTAATTTTATAGGGTAGAGAGAAATAGAAAGGGGAAGGGCAGACAGGGAGTGAGAAAGAGGGATACCTGCAGCACTGCTTCACAGTTTGTGAAGCTTCCTCTCTGCAGATGGGGACCAGGGACTCAAAGCTGGGTCCTGAGGCATGATAAAGTGTTTGCTCAACCAAGTTTACCTTACCCAGCCCTGGAGTAAACAGGCATTGATACACTTGTGTGAGAGGCTCTTACTTTGCTGAAAAGGAAACAAAGAAAAGATATAGGAGCCCCCAAAACATACTCAGTGAGAAGATGGCTTCAGAGGATGATGTTACCATGAGGCTTCTGTCACCTGACATCGCAAAGACAGAATCATTATGGGAGGATGCCATCAGAGGTGGCCCCGGGTCACAACAGAGGGAGGTGTGAGAAGCCCTGATAATGGAGCTTTCCAGGTCCTGACTGTAGAGGTGGGCATGAAAATCCCTAAGACTCAAATCTGACGTCCAACCAATGATAAATATCTACACAAAGAAATGAAATAAGATTGGTATAAAACCCCTCTGTGTTAAATATTTTATTGAGTGTGGTAATAAAACCCAAACTGAAGATTCTCTGCTGAAAAAATCTGCCTTCTGTTCGAAGGAACCCTTTTAAAAACACATCCTTGATTACTAGTTAACTATACATTTTCATACAGCCCTTATATACATTTCAAATGGAGCATTTGGTTCATAAGCCAGTAGCCCGAACATTATTAAAGACTGTATTTTTGATATTGCTGTGCTATTCTGAAAGACAACACTACCACACTGAAATGCCTGACTGGGAAAATTATTTTGCAACCTTAGGAACATCAGAAGATTGAAATTAGGAGGAATCTGACCCTACAAGTCATGCTTTCATTTCCCTGCACTTAGCATGATGCCTGGCATGTTTAGTGAGCATTTTTTGTTTGCTTTTTGTTTTGTTGAGAGAGTAAACATTGTTCTGTACTCAAAATTCAACAAGCTATTTCACTGTGAACAACTCTGCTGAAACTCACACTCCTAAGAACTGTCAAATTTCTCTGTACTTGAACGGCATTGTATAAACAGATTATTCTCACCTCAGCCAACAGCTGCTTTCATTATTAAAATATTAGAAAAAAATGAAATCACAAACTCTATGGAGATTAAGGTCATAGCACTAAAATCCTTACTGAAAATCATTTCCTCCACGAATTCAAAGTATTCCATAATGAATTAAACCTCTTAAGAAGTAACTTTAGGGTGTGGCACGAAGTGCAAGGATCAGTGTAAGGATCCTGGTTCGAGCCTCCGGGTCCAACAATGATGACATCAGTAACAACAATGAAAAACACCAAGGGCAACAAAAGGGAAAATAAATAAATAAATAAAGAAGTAACTTTAGGGAAAACTACTATTTGTAGTCCTCTAACAAAAAGTCAGAGTCAACATCATTTGTCACCCTACCTTGGTCAATCACTTAGAAAACTTATTCATAATGTGGAATTTTAAAGAAAAAGGAAATGGCTTTAAGAAAATAGGGGTAAATCAGGAATAAGCCTTTTTTTTTTCTTTTTGCCTCCAGGGTTATTGCTGGGGCTCAGTACCTGCACTATGAATCCACTGCCCTTGTAGGCCATCTTTATCTCTATTTTATTGGATAGGACAGAGAGAAATCGAGAGAGGAGAGTTAGGTAGAGGGGGGAAGAGAAAGATAGACACCTGCAGACCTACATCACCGCTTGTGAAGCGACTCCCCTGCAGGTGGGGAGCCAGGGGTTTAAATCAAGATCCTTTTGAGGGTCCTTGCCCTTTGTACTATGTGCACTTAGCCTGGTGCATCACTGCCCAACCCCCCTAAAGTCTTTATTTTTTTTTTAAACTGAGAGGCAGAAAGAGAAGAAAGGCACACAGCACTGCTTCACCCTCTGTGGTGCTGCTTGGTGTTGTCAATGGTGATTTCACATGGTTCTGGGACTTAATCTAAGATTTCTTACATGGTGAAAAGCATGCTTTACTAGTAAAAAGTGTGCAGTAGACTATCACCCTTTGTTCATTCTTTAAAAATATATGAATATAAAAATATAAGTATCAGGAGTTGGGCGGTGGCGCAGTGGGTTAATCGCACGTGGTGCAAAGCGCAAGGACCAGCATAAGGATCCCAGTTCAAGCACCCGGCTCCCCACCTGCAGGGGAGTCACTTCACAAGCGGTGAAGCAGGTCTGCAGGTGTCTGTCTTTCTCTCCCACTCTCTGTCTTCCCCTCCTCTCTCCCTTTCTCTCTGTCCTATCCAACAACAATGACATCAATAACCACAACAATGTTAAACAACAAGGACAACAAAAGGGAAAATAAATAAATATTAAAATATATATGTATCACCTTGGGAGGCAGCTTTGTGTTATTTGTGACATATTGCTCCTGTATGTTTATCTGTTCACCCTTACACAGATAATTCACCAGCATAATTCACCAATACTGTCACCATCGTAATTACCATATGGCACCACAGCACACCAAACAGACAATATTTAACAGCCATGTCAATACTGTAGAACTATGTAGACGAAATGACATTTAATTCAAAGCACCACCTCTTTCTTGACCTAACTATATGGGACTGCCAGATTCACTTCAGTGGCTCTACCAGAGAGGGGGGTAATGTAAAATTTGAAACCAAGGTGTAGGACCCTCTTTCTTCCCCCCATAAATCACTATTCGACAAAAGGTGAGATTTACACATTCTTGACCTGAGAGCTCCTCTTTCCACTCTCCACTCAACTACTGACCAAAGGACTTTGAAGTTCTCATCTCAAAAGAAGACATGCTGTCTAGGTCTATTAGCAGAGCTTCTTGGAGCTGAGTGCCAAGTACCCAAGTCCTGGCTTTCACTCTGATGAGGGCTGGTAAAGCTTTGCACAGAGAAACACATTCAATATTGTTGCCAAACACAGAGACTGGAGTTCATAAAGAAGAGTTGCTGGGGTGAACTGGGCAGTGGCACACTGGGATAAGCATACATAATATAAAGCAGAAGGACCTGCTCAAAGATCCCAGTTCGAGCCCCTGGCTCCCCACCTGCAGGAAGGGGTGGGTCACTTCACAAGCTGTGAAGCAGGTCTGCAGATGTCTATCTTTCTCTCTCTATGTCTTCATCTCCTCTCAGTTTCTCTCTGTCTATACAAAAAATTGAAAAGATGGCCATTGGAGCAGTGGATTCATAGTGCAGGCACCGAACCCCCACCGATAACCCTATAGGCAAAAAAAAAAAAAAGAGAGTTCCTGGGGATAGACAGACCACTCTACCCACAGAACTAAATCATTTCTCATGAGTCAACATATTCAGATTTTTTGCAGCTTAGGAAAATCACTTCTGAATAGATTAAACAGCTTTCATATGAGCCATTCTGTCACTCGAGTCCTATTAGTTCATGGGCTATGGGCCTATACCATTCTGTTTTGATTTATAGTTATCATCAGTTAACACTTTTTCATTTAGTAGTTTCTCTTTGGCCTGCCATGAAATTAGCAATATTTATCAGCAGTCTCTGTGATAGAACACCCTGGAGTTTTCATAGCAAATTTTTAATCATGAATTTGTTCTCCTTTTCTTCCTGCTATCATTTCATACTGTGTATCTAGGGAATGCAAATTTCTTCTTGTAGTCGTCTAAGTCAAATATAATTGCAGAGGCAATATTTTCTTAAAATTAAATAAAAAGTACAGTGCATTCCAAAACTCAAGAGAAAACTGGTTGATAAACTGGTTAAGTAATTGTTTCTCTTTCATGACACATGGAAAATTCAAAACTGATTACTTTGTTGCCCAAACTAAATGATTTGCCAAAACATTCTCTGCACATAGACATTTTAGGTATACCTCTGACTTCAGGGCAGTTTCTTTATCCTCAGTAATATGGTGTTAGAGACGGAAGTGAGTTTACAGATTACTATATTCAAGTTATTACTCACAACCTGACTAAGTTTTTTTGAATGACCCAAGTATCTAACTCCTTATGGTAAACATCAAGTAAAGCCTATAGATGCCAAGGGTGTAGAGATGCCCTTGAGGAATTTATCATCTAGATTAATTCTAATTCTCTACTTTTGTCACTCCCTTTCACATCAGCAACTTTTATTTTCTTAATGACTTGCCATTATGTTAAATTATCTTGTGCATTTATTTGTGGACTTGCTTCCAAGCTGATGTCTCTCCACTAGGATATAAATCCCTGGGGTAGGGGCGGTAATTTGCTTACTGATATGCCCCCAGCACTGACAAAAGGATCTGCTAATTAATATGCATCCAGTAAATAAATGGATAAATGAAAGAATGACTATTCACTAGATAACCATGAGGAGAAAATAAAATAATTCATTGGCTAGCATACAGTCCAGTATTAGTAAGTGACAGTGGAATGAATATATAGATAAGTAATAGTAGGCCCCCCAGAAATAATGTTCCACTAGATTGATACCAAAGTCCCCAGGGTTATGAAGGAAGCAATGATTTCTTTCCATCTAGGAGGGTTGGGGCAAGGTGTTCTCCTGGTGACTTTGAAGAACTCCTGGGATGACAGTCAGGGCTTCTGATAATCAGGAGAGAAAGCAGGTAAAAGGGAAAGCAAACACAAAGAAAATGTCTTAAGATCTTGGGCCTGTGAGCATGCATGTATCCAAACTAACCAGAAGGAAATGGCTCTGGAAAGGAGGGTGAAGGACCAATCAGAGAGGCCCAAATGCCAGGTTTGGTATTTTTCTTTTTTTTTTTTTTAATTTTTTTTTTATTAATTCTTTTATTTTTTAGAGAGATGCAGAGAGAGAGACACACAGAGAAACACCAGAGCACTGCTCAGCTCTGGCTTATGGTGGTGTGGGGGATTGAACCTGGGACTTAGGAGCCTCAGGCATGAGAATCTGTTTGCATAACCATTATGCTGTCACCCCCACCCAGGTTTGGTATTTTTCTATATGACACTTGACTGTTCATTCAACAAGTACTTATTTTAGTGGATGTCCGCTATGGCTGACCATGTGTCAAAAGTGTTGAAGAGACAAGAAAAGAGCAGCAAGGTCATTACTCCCAGAAAGCTTTTACAGGGACCAACCATTGTCTACATGAGAGAAGATCAGCTCTGAAAAGGTCAAGTGCAGCTGGTAGTGATGCCTGGGACCCAGGTCTCTTATACACAGTACAGTGTATGGCACTAACTTGCAGCTAACTCATCTTGAATTTTATTAGTTACAATTTCTTCACCTCTGTTCATGTGTTCACATGTGCCCCCCCCCAACAGATAGAGAAAAAGGAAAGAAAGATTATCATCTCTCAATTAACATTACAGAGTTCCTAGAAAACAGCAAATAGCTATGGTAAGAGATAAGAGCATTGGGAGAAAATTGCAGATAAGAAATTCAGTGCTTGTTAGTTTGGGCAAACTTTTTGGAATGCCCATATTCTTCTAAGGCAACCTTAGAATTAGGAGTCATTTCTTATTTTGGTAATGAGACCTGTAAAATGATAATAGCATTCTCCTCTCAAATACAATTTAGTTCTATCTTATGCCTCAGCAGGGTACAAAATTACCTTTCTTTTTCTAAGAAGAGTGAGAATGTTGGCCTGATGAGAAGATTCAACAGATGAAAATCCCTTAAGTACTTTATGATGACCCCTGAGGCTGGTCAGAGGGATTGATTTGGTGGGATTACTAAAAGCTATCTCTAAACCCAGCAGGAATCATAAAGATGCTAGAATACAAATGATCCTGGATGACTTTCATCAGAGGATCTCCCTGTACAAACACAATAAAAGCAAATCCCATGCCTTTAAATGAAAAGCAAGGAGTTGTGCAATTCCTTTGGTATCTATCACCTTGCTAAATAAAGACTGCAGCCTTTTTCCTTAGTAGAAGATATTTGATAATCTGTGTGCTGAAGTGTCTTTTAAAAATGGGTCCTGGAACTCTGCTTCCCCAGAGACCCACCCTACTAGGGAAAGAGAGGGGGCAGACTGGGAGTATGGATCTACCAGTCAACACCCATGTTAAGCGGGGAAGCAATTACAGAAGCCAGACCCTCCACCTTCTGCAACCCACAATGACCCTGGGTCCATAATCCCAGAGGGATAGAGAATAGGAAAGCTATCGGGGATGGGATGGGATATGGAGATCGGGTGGTGGGAACTGTGTGGAGTTGTACCACTCCTATCCTATGGTTTTGTTAATGTCTCCTTTCTTAAATTTAAAAAAAAAAGGGTTTGGAGACAGAGCCCTCTGAATCATATTCCACCAGGCTGCATCAGCTACATGACCTTGGGCAAGGTAAACTCTCAAAGCTTGGGAGTTCTGATTTGTAAACTAGGAAAAAACACCTCTAAGTTCCTATATATGCACTGATTCAGCTGAGGACTGCATTCGATACCTTATTTGGTGCATTCCTTCTGAAATTAGTACTGTCTTTCCAATACAGTGTCTTCCTAGCTAGAACAATGACTATATCAACATCACTGCAAAAGTGGGAGTCACAAACTTTGGATTGAACTGCAACTCCACCACTGACCAGCTAAACAGAATTCTTGGACCAATCCTTCATTTTCACTGCACTTGAATACTTTTACCTGAAAAATTCAAGCAATAGTAATTCCCACCTCAAAGGGACATCTACAGGATTAAACAGACCACTGTATGTAAAACCATTAGAAAAGTGACAGGCAGATAGAAAGTATCCTTGATGTATTTTCTTTTTTTTCTTGGAAAAAAAAAGTGTTGATTGGTCTATCCTTTTTACAATGCCCTAATATACACAGTCAGATTTTGATGTTTCAGAAAGCTTTAACACCTCTCATCTCATTCTGCTCTTCCTATCACCACATAAACTGGATATGAGCACATATATATTCAATAAAAAAAAATCACACGGATCTGATCAGAGAAGAGAGCATCTGATTTCCTAATTGGTCATTTCTGCTACAAGGTAAAGGAATGTATAAACTTTGAAGGATAGTACCTCAGACTTACTAGTCAGATTTCTCAAATCTAGCTATGAAGAGTGTCCTACTCTGTACTGCCTTCCTAATCTCCATTTCATTGTCTTGGTACTATCAGTATTTGAAGAGACAGGACGTCATGTTGGTTTCCATGGGCAGCACTGACGGTCAGTCTGGTATCTATGAGCTATAGAGGGAGCAGATAAACTCTAAGCCCTCACAACATTTTGCCCACAATCTCATCTGTATTTCAGGAAGGTAAGCAGAGGCGAAAGGATGATAAAATGGCAAGGGTGATTTTTATGGTAGACACATTTAAAAACATGAACTTTTTCAGTATTGGAGCAACAACCCAAGTGTCAGTCTTTTAAGGAAAATATGCTGGCATTATAAAAAGATATCAAAAAGGAAGACTTTATTTCATTGCAGTGACACAAGACTTGATGCACTGACACTGAACTGCTTTCTCTTTGCATTTGGCCCATAAAGGTGGGTAGGGAGTGGGGGTGGGATTATACCATCCAGAATGGTTCTTTAATAGCCATCTTTTAAAGCAATCTTTTGAAGATATGGAAATCATATTGTCATTCCTTTCACATAAAAGATTAATTTGGGAGGGCAGGAAGGGCACAGGAGGTCATCAAGTTCCCCTAGATACAAAATGCAACAATTGTTCATTATCAAATGCCTCCAGCCAGTGATCTGCACTTAGAGCTGTGGAAGCTCTGCTTTTAAAAACAGCTAACAGTTGCAAAATTCTCTTCTTGCTTTTTATCTGAACTGGATGCAAAGTTCTGCAAAAAATTGTGTATACTATTATGTTAATGGAGCAAACTGAAATTCAAAATTGCTATCTATATGCAAAAAGGACTTACCCAAGGGAGCAGGATAGACATTAGGGGGTGGAGGTTTATATTTAATGGCTCAGCTCACACTATCCCTCTACAACACTCAAATGCTGACCCCCCAGCCACCCCCCCCACACACACACACCAACCTCAGCCTTAAGTGCAATGCATTGTCCTTGAGAGGTTTTTGGTGAACTCCTGTCATTCTGACTGACAGGGTTAGAGGACACCTCCTCAGTAATAGGAACACTTGAGCTAAACAGAATGGAAATGCCAGGCATTTCACCAGCTTCCTGATATCCAGTTGGGGGTACAGAGTAAAGTCCTTTCCCCAACCAGCCCTTCCCAGGCAGATTAGTCAGGAAGTGATGGCCATGTGTGGCTCTCCAGTTCTCTCTCACACAAACTGAGTCAGCAAGCTGGGGGCACTGAGAGCTCTTGCATGTACTAAGTTACTCTAAGAGGGAGCAATGAAACGGAGGGGCCCTTTTCCATAGCTCTTTAGAGGCACAGAGTGAACTGAGCAAAACACATTTAAGACAGAAAACCCCAAAACTATTTGGGTTGGCCACAAACCATCTCATTAAACTCGTGTTATTTTTCAGCTGGATCTAGGATGTTTCTCAGTGACTTAGGTAGAAGAGAATGGGGTAGGGGTGGAGGATGAGGAAAGAAGGACTGATTAAAAGCAAAGCCATGTTTTAATCACAGTGTCAAGCAATGCGGGGTTAAGGGAAATACACGACACTGCTTTCTGTGGTTTCCTTTACTTCGGATTCTTACTTGGTCTTGTCAGTCTCTACAACGGCTATCCAGATTCCATCAGGATAAATCAAAGAGAAATAATCCCAGTGCTCTTGTGTTAAGTGGAAGGTACTATCCTTTAAAAGAGCAACAGCAACAACAACAACAAGCCCTGACTTTTACATAGCAGATAAGGTACAAGTTAACAAGAATCTGTGCTCTCAAGAGACCACTGCATTATCTCCTGCCAACTTCGTAGTTTACTGATGGGATAGAAGGCTGACGATTTATTGTACACAGTAAAGAATATTGCTTTGGGGAGCTGTTTTAGCCTGGACTCCATATTCTTTTCAAAAATAAAAAAGGAAACTTTAAATTGGATTCCTGACATTAGCTGAGTGTCTTCACTTTAAAAACTATTGAGTAGATTAATTTTAAAATGAGGTACCATCTGCACAATATCACTTTTAAAAATCACGTGTTCGAGATGCTTTCCAGACCCATGAACTGTTCTGGATGAACCACCAACACCCCTGAAGCCTTCACTTCTATTCTCTGGAGATGTTGCTTCCTCAAGGCTCAGTCCTGAGCACTCCTGGCCAGGCTTCCCTGGACTGAAGACCCCACCAATGTGTCCTGGAGCTCCGCTTCCCCAGAGACCCACCCTACTAGGGAAAGAGAGAGGCAGACTGCGAGTATGGACCGACCAGTCAACGCCCATATTCAGCGGGGAAGCAATTACAGAAGCCAGACCCTCAACCTTCTGCAACCCACAATGACCCTGGGTCCATGCTCCCAGAGGGATAGAGTGGGAAAGCTATCGGGGGAGGGGGTGGGATATGGAGATTGGGTGGTAGGAATTGTGTGGAGTTGTACCCCTCCTACCCTATGGTTTTGTTAATTAATCCTTTCTTAAATAAAAAAAAAATTTAAAAAGGAAATTATATTTTCTTAATCTACAAAACTATCTACTCTATAACTTAATTCACAAATTGATCATAGCACTTCTGGATTACTGTGATAGCCTCTGAGCTAGTCTTTGAGCATGCTTACCCATCTACAATCTGTATGTTTTTCAGAACTCAGCTGGTAGAATGCAGGACTTGAATTCCTGAGACACCTGGTTCACTCCTCAGTACCACATGCACCAGAGCAGTGCTTTGACTTCTCTCTCACTTGTGAAACTCTATACCTCATAAACAGAAATCTTTTCTAGAAGATTCTCTACTATCAAAATAACCTCAAAGTCCCCAATGTCTTAGAGGTCCTGAGTAGTCTGCAGTTCTTTGATGAGCACATCAGAACTTTGGTGACCCGGCTCCTGTCTTCCTTTGCCAAAGCACTGCCAGTCATTTATTTCTATTCCTCAGACTTTCAGAATCATTCCATACTCCATCAGCCCTCTTAAATTTGCAGAGACTTTCCCTTTGCTTGGCAAAGTCTCCCAACTCTTTCCCACTTAGTAACTCTACCTCATTCTTTAGAGCACATCTGACATCACTTCCTTTGAGCAGCGCCATTTGTTCTGGTGGAGATGCCCTTTCCTGTGTTCCTGGAATATACAGTGACTTTTTTTTTTTTGGCCACAAAGGTTATTCCTGTGGCTCAGTGCCTGATATTCCTAGGGACCCCCCCTTTTTTTCCCTTTTCTGATAAAGACAGAGGGCATAGAGAGGGATAAAGAAGAGGAGACAGAGGAAATGTGAAAGAGAAACACTTATAGTACTTCACCATTCATGAAGCTTCCCTGTAAAGGTGAGGACTGGGGCTTGAACCTGGGTCCTCACACATGACATCATGTATATCTAGTCATTACTATTCATGCTTCTACGACAGTTAGTACAGTGCCTGAAGCACAGCTGCTTTTCTACAGAGACTTAAAGAGTGTTACACAAAGTGACACCAGTCCTTAAATTTGTAATGAAGGTCCGTTATCTACCAGATGTCTGGGGGAGGTGACTACTTTACAGATTATAGTTTCAAATCATATTCTGACCAATTTATTCATATAGATGGCTTAAAGGTTAGCATGTTAATCTCTATTTCTATTCTCAATATCTATTTCTATTCCTAAATGTGTAACAACTAAAGGTTCAAAAAAGTCACTTTCTTGGTAGTGAGACAAAAATTGACAAGTAGTTTTATCTCCAGAGTTATTGTTCCTTCCTAGTAAACTTGAAGGTACTGCCCTTAACATGAATGCTCAGGAGGTGGGGGCACAAGTTATTAATTCGTTTACTTTAAGGTCATGCGACTAGAACCTTTTCTCCATATTTCTGTCCCTGGACATGAAGTTGCTCCTTTATTGGAATTCAAGATCCTGTAAAGGTTTTCACACATTCAAGAGGTTCCACATCAATGGAGTTTTATATCAAAGTCCTTAATTCTTACCACTACTCACATCTATCTTATTTTTTATTTGCTTACTTATTTTTAATTCTTTTGTCAATTTTTAAATATTTATTTATCTCTTTTTTGTTGCCCTTGTTTTATTGTTGTTGTAGTTATTATTGTTGTTGTTATTGGATAGGACAGAGAGAAACGGAGAGAGGAGGGGAAGACAGAGGTGGAGAGAAAGACATCCGCAGATCTGCTTCACTGCCTGTGAATATTCATTGAAAAAATATACTCGAGTAGCCATTAAGTTACTCGGATAGCACAGCAAGACAATGAATTACTTGGGAGAAAACAGATACTATGGTTTTCATAATAATGTTACACCTGGAAAAGAAGAATTCTACGGTTTTAAAGTTATGAAAATCAAACAATATCTTTTAAAAAAGAAAATATTTATATTAAAGAAAGATAAAGTCTACGTTATTTGAAAGAAAGCAATGTTCCCGATATAAAAAAGCATGCCCACTCAATTTATTTTTTTCTTTTTCTTTTTTTATTTCTTTAAGAAAGGAGACATTAACAAAATCATAGAATAAGAGGGGTACAATTCCACACGATTCCCATAACCCGATCTCCACATCCCACCCCCTCCCCTGATAGCCTTCCCATTGTCTATCTCTCTGGGAATATGGATCCAGGGTTGTTGTGGGTTGCAGAGGGTGGAAGGTCTGGCTTCTGTAATTGCTTCCCCGCTGAATATGGGCGTTGACTGGTCGGTCCATACTCCCAGTCTGTCTCTCTCTCTCTCCCTACATAGAAAAGCATACCCACTCAATTTCAAAGACACCAAACAGATATGTGTGCTACGTATAGACACTACACATTTTTTTCCTTTTCTTTTCTTTCTTTTGCCTCTAAGGTTATCACTGGGGCTAAGAATCTATCGCTCCTTATTGCTATCTTTTCCTTTTTTAAAAAAATTGGATAGGACAAAGAGAAATTGAGAGGGGAGGGGGTGACAGAGAGGGAGAGAGATATATAGACACCTACAGGCCAGCTTTGCAGCTTGTGAAGTGCCCCCCCCTCCCAAAGGTGGTGAGCCTGGGGCTCCAACTGAGATCCTCCTGCAGGTCCCTGCACATAGTACTATGTGTGTTTAACCAGGCACGCCCTCTCCTGGCCCCCACTACACATTTCCAAGGTATCAATTTATTGACCTAATAAAAGTCTTTCATTAGCTTTTGTAACTCACATAGTGAATCATATAGGATTCTTGTAAGGGAAGATTTGGGAGTATTTATTTTTAAAAGATGTAATTGGGGGCCTGGCGGTATCAGTGCTGGTTAAGCACACATGGCAAAGCACAAGGACCACTGTAGAGATCCCAGTTCAAGCCCTGGGCTCTCTACCTGCAGTGGGTGGGGAAGTCGCTTCACAGGCAGTGAAGCAGGTCTGCAGGTGTCTATCTTTCTCTCCCCCTCTCTGTTTTCTCCTCCTCTCTCAATTTCTCTCTGTCCTATCCAACAACAACAGCATTAACGAAGTAAAACAACGACAACAGTGGCAACAAAATGGCCTCCAGGAGTAGTGGATGCATAGTGCAGGCACCAAGCCTGGAGGCAAAGAAAGACAGAGAGAGAGAGAGAGAGAGAGAGAGAGAGAGAGAAAAGATGTTATTAATGAATTTACTTATTAATAATGAGAGGAAGGTGTAGAGAGAGAATGGACTAGACCACTATTCTAGCGTATGCAGTATGGAGGATTAAATCTGAAACTCCCCAAAATGCAAGCCCTTTGCTCTACCACTGTGCAATGCCCCAGCCTCTAGAAATATATTTTAATTACTCTTAATACATTTTAGCCATTTTACATGGAAATGTTGGTATCACATTAGATACAGACTATCTCAGAACTAAAAGCACACAGAAATCAATGAAGTTATTTCTCTACAACTGTCAATGACAGGTGCAAACTGGTTATGGCTATCACAATCTCTCATACAGAATATTGAGTAAGTGAGTCTTCCATGAAAGTTCTTATGGCTGCATTGGTTTCACTTAATCTAGACTCATAACCACTTGAATTTCAAAGGAGAAAGTTCTGCTGTGAAATACAAGTGATACAAAAGTTGTGGAGGGAACTGGTAAGCTGTCTCTATGGGCCAAGACACATGGACACTATAGTTGGAGACCAGAAATCAAGCCTTGATCTGCGCAGGGCACCAGTAAGATAAGGAACAGATTACCACATCATCATGTGAACATTTTAATATAAGATGTTGACAAGTTTATGAGAAGTTATAGAAGAGCTGATTGATGAACAGGCTGTGGAAAATGACTTATGAGACAAGGCCATAAAGACGAGAAACATTGTTCACTGACAAAGGGATTCAGTACTTGATACACACGACACATAAAACTTTGCAGAGTGGCAGGAGCATATGACACAAATTTCCAAGGACTCAAAATACATCACCATGAAGGGAAAGAATTGTTTGTGATGCTCTCTGGGGGTAGTAACTAGAAGTCAGTGCATGAAATTGAATAACAAAAAATGTAGACACCATATCCACCAAGTTTTCCCAATAGTAATATCTATTAAATTGTGGAGTGGCCTCACAATGGAAGTAGCAGAAAAGCCATCCTGAAAGTCATTTCACACCAGAGTGGACAAAGAATTCTGAGACACCTTTGCGAAGAAATGCACCTGACTGCTGTGATAGAGAGTATGATGAACGACCCACTGGAGCTTTCGGTTCTGTTTTTAGGAGAGTTACAGGCTCTTCATTGAGCATGACTTCTGTTGTGAATATATTCACATCACAGTTTCAGCTTTATATTTATTTTTATTATATTTATTTATTGATTGGATACAGTCAGAAATTGAGAGGGAAGGGAGGGATAGAGAGGATGAGAGACAGAGAGACACCTGCAGCACTGCTTCACCACTTGTGAAGTTTTCCCCCGGTAAGTGGGGGTCTGGGGGATTGAACCCAGGTCCTTGAGCATTGTAACATGTGCACTCAACCAGGTGCACCACCACCCAGCCCCTCAGCTTTATATTTCTTATTTTAATCTCTTTTCTATTTTATTTTAGTTTTCTAAAAGGCTTCTAGCTTATAAACCCTTTGTTTTGCCTGGACTATATTTTTTAAACATCACATTTGTAGCGAGTATCCTCAGATCTTTATAAGAAAACTGCTTTGAGGAAAAAGCAATAAAAGCAGTGGGGGTTTTAATCCGTTTTACGATGTATCTTGTAATGTACACATTCAATTTGAAACTCACAGCCCTTGAGAGAAGAATTTTTTGTATTTTATTTATTGCTATAAAGTTTGTATTAGAAATTTAGTTTAGTTATTCATACATCTATGTCATTTCCTTATTTTATTAAGCCATAATTCTATTTGCTCATGGTCAGTGAACGCTAGTTTTCTCCTATATAAAATTTATAGGGAATGTCATAAAGGCAGTGGATATAAGAGAAGAAATATCTGATACTTTTGTACACTGGAAATAGCTGACTAACCATTCATATTACTCTTGGTTATGTATCATTATAATATCAGCAGAGGCAGTGGGAAGACAATGGAAGGTTTCAAGAGGAGTGGCTACAGATATGGTGGAAAAGACGGGCCCAATTGCCATTGGCTGAGAAACTAGATGAGAAGGGTTCTTGAGGTCCTAGAGAAAGACTTTATGAGTTAGGGAGAGCAAAAGGGAATTGCTCTTTTTTTAAAAAAAATTATTATGCTTATTTATTGTATAGAGACAGCCAGAAATTGAGAAGAATGGGAGACAGGGAGTGAGAGAGACAAAGAGACACCTGTAGCCCTGCTTCACCTCTTGTAAAGCCTTCCCCCTGCAGGTGGGGACCAGGACCTTGAATCTGGGTCCTTGTGCATTGTAATGTGAATGCTTAATCAGGTGTGCTACTGCCCGGCCCCTGGGAATCACTCTTAATGAAAATAAAGCATTATGTCTTTATAAAGAAGAAGAAGGAGAAGAAGGAGAAGGAGATGACAACAAAGATGATGAAGTTATAGTTTCACTCCTAACATTTTTCCTGTGGCCCTGGTTCTACCAGGATGGACCAGGGGCAAACCCTGGAGGGGCTCCCAGTTCTGTAAAGCTGAGATCCCTCTCAGGGTGCATTGCTACCCCCAGCACACAACCACCTTTGTCCTAGGAGCAACCACACACTATCCTGCACTGTCTGCATCACCTTTGCTCCACTCTAACTGATAAGAAGGAGAATGTTTTAATTTTGTTTTCTTTAATAGCTGAACCCTAATACTAAGCATACATCAGGTTCTTCATAATTAACTGTGTAATTCACTTCAAATATCTTTTGGTAGTTACAGTAAATAATTATATATATTTGAATGAAATAATATGCATTACTTTGATTGTACCAGGACATACATATTGAACCCTACCCAGTTCTCTTTGCTTATACAATTAGGGAAGGTCTAGGAGGGTCACTTATCACTTTTTCCCCCCCATCCAGGGTTATTGGCTCGGTTCCTGCATTATGAATCCACTGCTCTTGGGGGCCATTTTTTTTTCATTTTTGTTGTTATTGTTGCCACTATTATCATTATTGTTGTTATTGTTGTTGTTGGATAAGACAGACAGAAATCGAGAGAGGAGGGAAGAGAGGGGGAGAGAAATATAGACACCTGCAGCCCTGCTTCACCACTTGTGAAGTGACTCCCCTGCAGGTGGGGAGCTGGGGGCTTGAACCAAGATCCTTGTGCCAGTCCTTGCACTTTGCTCTATGTGCACTTAACACAGTGTGCCACCGCCCGACCCCCTACTTACTTATTTAATAGGATATGCTGTATACAGATTGTTCCTTTTCCTTTAAAAATGTGGTTGATGAGACCACCTGTCCACACAAGTCAAGGCAGTCATCAAACTATAAAGTATATCAAGAGGCAGAAGTTATATTTACTAGAGCATAATTGTTAGTGTTTAGAACAGGGGGCAAGGTAGTTGATATTCCATAACAAGTCCTCCCAAACAAGCACAGCAGGAAAAGAAGAGGAGACAGGGACACTGCATACCCTGCCTGGTGATACCATCTACAAAGTGTCACTCTCACTTGTTAACAGCTGAGCAAATAGCTGCTATCAGATGCATTTTCTTAGAGGAAGGCTTGTCTCGCATTACACAAGTGAAGGACTCTCTTAATTCAAAGTAGGGGGAAAAGGTAGCTTCAAAATGAAACTGGGTTTACTGAAAGGGCAGATGGGCACTGTAAGGGTGGTATGTGTAGGGAAATGAAGCTGCTGTGCTCTGTCTCTTCACAAACATCCCATTAAGGAATCCTGTCTTCTTCTGATGCCTGCACATGGAAAAGCAACTAATAGGAAGGGGGGAGCTGGAACACTGTTTGGTTTGATGGTACTGTGGGAGTAAGAGAACTAATTAATAGAGACCTCTCTTTTTATGGGGTTTAAACATATTTACAGTGAGGTAAAAGTGCAAGTTTAAAGACAGATGCATTCTAGTATATTGGGCTCTCTAATGGAATTAAACAGCACATGGATTACCTGGGAAGATGCCTGCTTTGGATGCCTGGAGCCTGGCTCCTACTGCATGGTACTATGGTATCTTTTCTTTTCTTCCTTTTCTTATTTAAAAAGTTAACCAAGAGCTCTGAAGCTCTGGCAAAGGTGTAATATAACGTAATGTAATGTAACATAATGTAACATACTTAATATCTCAAAACCCAGTAAGAACACTTACATTTTACACTATGCTTTCACATAGTTTATCTCATTTAATCTGTTAGGTGCTTGTACTGAATGGATGTTTTAGAAATGTTCCTGGGTGGTCTGGGAGGTGGCACAGTGGATAAAGTATTGGACTCTCAAGCTATGATGTCCCGAGTTCAATCCCTGGCAGTACATGTACCAGAGTGATGCCTGGTTCTTTCCATCTCTGCTTCTATCCCTCTCATTAATAAATGAAAGAAAGAAAGAAAGAAAGAAAGAAAGAAAGAAAGAAAGAAAGAAAGAAAGAAAGAAAGGAAAGAAGTGTTCTTGGTGGATGCTGCAGTGGTTTCCTGAGCAAAAACATTAATTTGTAAAGGAAAATGGGCTGAGTAAGTGCCGTGCTCACTGTTCAGGATGCTGACCTGGTACCAGACACCAGGTAATAATATAGGTTGCCATAGTCTTTGAGGGGTTCCTAGCCTAGTGGCTCTTAAACCTGACTTTATGCTTTTGCAAGAAGCATTAGCTCATAACCTAAGGAGGTTCAAACAGTTAAGGGAGTTTGCGACTACAGGAGAAACTGGGAGATTAACAAATGTAGTTTGGGGTATCATCTTCAGAGAATGGTATAGATTCTAGGACTCTGCTATGTTATTATTTAGAAATATTTATTTACTGGAGTGACTGGCCAGCATACCACTCAGTTCAGGCATATGCTGTGCTCAAGATCAAACCTGGGACTTGATGCCTAAAAGTCCTGTGTTCTATCACTGAGTTCTTTAGGGCAGTGCTTTATATATTAAGAACTTTCATCAAAGGCAATAGTTCCTAAACAAGGGAGTAGAGCTGTGTTTAAAAATCCAATTTGAGGGGGCCGGGCAGTATTGCAATGGGTTAAGTGCACATGACACTAAGCACAAGGACTGTCTCAAGGATCCCAGTTTGAGCCCTCGGCTCCCCACTTGCAGGGAGGTCACCTCACAAACGGTGAAGCAGGTCTGCAGATGTCTATCTTTCTCTCCCCCCTCTCTGTCTTCCCCATCTCTCTTAATTTCTCTGTCCTATCCAGCAACAATGACAGCAATAAGAACAACAACATTAAGAACAATAAATAACAAGGGCAACAGCAAAAGGGAAAAAATAGCCTCCAGGAGCATTGGATTCATAGTACAGGCACCGAACCCCAGAAATAACCCTGCAGGCAAAAAAAAAATCCAGTTTGACACATAACAGTGGTTACTGGAGGGACAAAGGTAGGTAAGCAAGTGAAGGAGGGGTCGACTGGAAGGTTGTAGTTATGGTGATGGCTATGATGTACTGAAGCAGAGGGTGACACTGGACTCCTGAAGTTTATATGGTGATGTAAGTCAACATGACCTCAAAGAAAACATAAGGACACAGCGTTTTCAGGCCCTTTCCTAAGATCTTTATTTGGTACGGCACGGGGTATATTTGGGGGGAAAAAATCTTTCACCTTAATGCAAATACTTGATTGAGAACTATTTTCTTGGAATTGAAATGCTTCACACCATCTAAATGATATTCTACAGTTTAAGCTTGAAAGGCCACTGGAAGACTTTTTTTCCCTTTAGCTTTAGATTTATAACTTTTAGATGCAAGTAACTGAGGAAAGGTAGGGTTTGTATCAGTCAGTGATTCATGTAGCTCCCTCATCCAGTACTGGAAGATCTTCTTTTTAGGGTCAGCTACTGCTTCCTCTGCACCGTTTCCTGACCACCTTCTCTTTCACAGACACACAATTACTTTCTCTCCTCTCCCCTCCCGGTCTGGTCTGAAGACTCTCTTTATTGAAAATAGGGACAAAGGTAGCAGTCTGTGTGGCAGTGACTGCTTATCACACCATGTCTGCTTAACTGTACTGTCTTATGGGCAAGTTTCCTGTCTTATTTCCTGTCTATTTATCCCTAGGATCTAGCATGGAATTTGACACAGCCCGAGACTGAGGGCCACACACATATGAAGATCGAATGAGTGTCTGACCTAGACAGCTAAACTGTAGCCTGGCCAATGGAAAATGTTGCCAGTCATTTTTGATTTGTTACGAGAAAACTGACAGTCATTTTGTGAGGATGAGATTGTGAGGGAGGAGTGAGAGGGAGCGAGGGAGGGACTGTAATGGCTATAAATGTTTCCAAGAAAAAAACAGGGGTTCAAAATTCAGAATTGCTTTTGCCATTTTGCCCGAGACTGTCCTTAGAAATAAAATTTTATTTTCATATTTATACATAGGATATATTAGGATGTAGTTGGGGAGATGGCTAAGTGGGTAAAGCATTGGACTCTCAAGCATAAGCATATATTAGGATATGTTACACAATGAAAATACTTACAAAAGACACAGAAGAACATAGAATAATTTACATTCCTATTTATTCCAAATAGTTATACCACTAAGCCAAAAGTAGGTCTAGTCTAGAATTCTGTCTTCATAACACTGACTGTCTTCCAGAATAATTCCTGGATTTGTATTTGCATGTGTATGTATTTTCTATCTAGGTTACCCTCCCCAGCTATCAGAGATAAGTCTCCATGACTCAGTCGTACTTCTTTTTTGTCACTTAATAGGAACATTTATTGAAGAGATTAAAATACTAGGGAGTTTTAGGATTTTCTTTTTGCCTTGCAAAAACAGTTATAACATTTCAAGAAAATTATCAGTAAGTCACATCTAACACTTATGGCCTTGAGGAACTATATACTTTAGAGTCCTGGCTTGTCTTTGAGACAAAGGGGTATTTTAAGGGTTGCCTGCACAGTGGTTTGTAGAACTGGGTGAGGAATGAATGTCTTTCGACAGTAGTGGCACCAAGGAACTTTTCAGACCCACATGTACTACTATATTTATAATCTTCCTATTAAAGGTGTATTTCGGGATAACTTCAGGAATCCTTTAAAAGGGATGGAGGGTGCATCTAATGCAGCAGAGTGGAGAAGCAGAGCTTTTAAGAGCTGCTGATTCCCCGTCCTCCCAAATACGCCTCCAGAGGGGCTTCCAACTGGAAACAGAAATCACACTGTAAAGCTGCTCTCAGCCCTGACTTCACCTCAGCCTCTTTCTTCCTCTGCATTTAAGATTCTAAAGCCCGTTACATCAAACATTCAAATATCTTAACCTAGTCCCCAAAGTGCTAGTACTAGGAGGTGGGGCATTTGGTGGGTGATAATGAGGAGGGAGTCCTCATGGGTGGGATTAGTGTCCTAATAACAGGTTTTCATCAGTTAATAAACCTGCCGATATTTTGATCTTGGATTCTCAGACTCGGGAACTGCAATGAGGAAATTTCTTCAGACCTTTGTATTTTACCAGTTTGTGTGAACTATGACACAAACCATTTAAGGGAGTCTGGATATGCCAATTTTGATTGTAACCCTTTGGAGACATTTTAGTAGCAAGAGTGACAACAGCAGCACCAGCTGTTACACACAGATTAGTCAAACACAGAGTAGCCTTATGATGCATGTGATTCCTTCCTATTTCATAATTAGATAAACAACAGTTTAACTCTGTACCTTAGGTCTCATAGATAATACAGATATGTAAGCTTGTGTGTCTAATTTATACCTTATATCCTATGCAGAAAACCTCAAGGAATTAAACAAATGGCTTCTGGGAGTCTTAAAAATCTGGACAGCTCTTGAGCCCTCTATAAAGACCCCAAGGAGTGACAGGCCAGCAAAACCTCAAACACTTTTGTACCACTGTGAAGAAGGCTGCTGCTGGCCTTCTAATGAGGAAAGGCAACTCGGCAGGTACATCGTGGCACAAACCATGTGTGCTATGATGTCACAATTACACAGGCTGATGCAGGAACTGCTGAGGCCAAGCTGTTAGGTTAAAGCAGGTCAACTTCAGAAGCAAGGCCTGGTTATACACTGTGGTTCCTTCCACTGCTACCTGACAATGATGCTCACACTCATATCCTTGCCCCTCCATCTCACTCCCATGCCCCCTGGTGCCGAGAGTATCTTCGAGCAAAGCATATGAATAACAGCAATAGTAAATGAGAGGGCATAGAAGTCGTTCAGTCCTGATTCTAGAAAAACAAGCACCCTCAGTTAGCTAGGAGTCTATTTTCTCATAGATCAATGAAGAATGTTTGTGTTGCTTTTCTGCCAAACTACTGATTTATCGCAGGTGCTCAATGAATACCTATTGGCTCAGCTCAGTGAAAGCTTTTGACACCCACTAAGTCCAACACAGCATGACAGACTCTGCAGGAATAAGTCACTTCTTACCCTCAAGGAGTTTACATTCTTCTAGTCTGTGAGATGGATGCCCATGGGTTCTCCTGCATTAAAAACTATATACGTGTCAGAAAGGTTCTGCAAATGTGCACGGTGGTTGTGTTTAACTGATAGGGAGTATGAGCGAGTGTTTTTCTTTTACTTTCCTATATAATTTTGAAGACAACCAGCAAATGTATATATGAGAGGAGATACCTCGGGCTGTTGGAAGACCAACCTGAAGTCAGAGATGAGTAGTGCTCTGACTCTGGCTTTGTTTCTCTCTTGTTCTCTCTCAAATAAATAAATCTTTCAATGCCATAATGTGGATAAAGACCAGAAATGTGGATGAAGGGAGGCTCCAACTCGGGTCCTGGTGAATGGTAAAAGTGCATGTTCTACCAGGCAAACCATCTAATCTGTCTTTTACAGGGTCCCAGACCAAGAAGCTTAAAGGGTAGAGAGGACAAATCCTCCCCCCTTTTTCCTTACACTAGCAACCTTCTGTCTTTGTGAGGTTAAGTGTCCCTCTTCTTTGTGTACATGGAATTTTCCACACGGATTTTATCAGCGCAGTTCACAGTATTTTGCAATTCTGTGTCTTTCTCCCTCATAGAACTGCCATTTCCTTTTATTAGCCAGAGTAAATTCCTGGAAATATTTTTTGAATTTGCAAGTGAACATTAGGCAGAGATTTTACTTTGTGAAATTCACTTCTTCATTGCGTTCTAAAGAAATACTGTTTTGTTTCAGGGATAGCTAAAATATGTAGGCTTTTTTTTTTTCTAATATAGTTGAATTGCTTTTTCCTTTTTCTTATTTTCTTCCTTTAGCAAATACTGATACATCAAAGGCTAAAGTTGTAGAGAGAAGGTTCTCTGCACGTAAAGAGGCACATTCACTTAAAATCACTACATCTCTCTGGTTCTCAAGGATGGAAGCTCACTTGTATTTAAAGACCAGATAAACAGCACCCCGGCCTGACCAAGTCATTCAGCAGTATCCCTCTAAAAGCTGGATGTGTGTTCACTCAGCACCAGGGGGAGTCATGTGATTAGCACATGGGGTCTGTGAGGAAAATCAGTTTCAGCAGCAAAGTGTTATTTCAAACCCTCCTTATGTTAAGAAAGGACTGATCAGCATAAAGAAAGATTATTGCAGAAGTCAGAGGACACACAAAAGCAACAGGACTCTTAAGAACATTTAAGGATTCATAGGACACCATATTAAATATTCATCGGAGATTTGGGGACTCCTTGAATATTTTAGTATGATTTATTTTCCAAAAAATAGGTTCCACATCTTTGGATAACACATTATAGATAAGTTCTGTGGCCACAGGCAAGCTCATGACCTCTCTGTGTTCATGGACTCATTTGTAAAGCCACCTGGGTTGTGTTCATCACCTTGCCTATAAAATAAAAGGGGTTTCCCAGGCAGTAGGTAGCTAATGTGGTAGCTAAGTGTTCTAGTTCCTTAAACTAGTCTTCTCAGAATGTTTGATTTAGTAGGAACAGATTCTTGACAACATGTTAGGGGCCGCATCACACATGTCATGTACATTGCCTCACACACTTAATCCTTACAGTGACCCCGAGAGTCAGATGTTATTGTTACTTATGCACATTATCATCAACACCGTGGCTCCTAAACTGTACTCTGTATATCTTGTCAGGTCCAGAAACTTTGCTACTTGGTTCATTGCTCTAGATCTATTACTTATCATATAACAGATGCACAATGAAACTCTGCTGAAAAAATGCATTAAAATAAATGTATGACTAACAAAAATGCTTCAGATTAGGCAGGATCAAATAACATCAGGTATTTCATAAATTTTATAGGGACAGCAAATAGATGCTTAACTCTCTGGTCTTTTTTTCCCCACAAATTCAATTAGGAGAACACAGGTAAATTTTTTAGCTTCAACTGGTAATTTTTAGATGAGCAAAATTAAATTAGAATCTATATAAAATATTTTATAATTAAAAGTTTTTATCTTACTCAGCTGCTTGGTTCTATTCACTCATTTTCTGTTCATCTTCATCATACTCAGTCTTCTTTTATTAAGATAATGGCAATGCAAAGCCATGACTCAGGGAGAGTTTTAATCTCAAAGAAAATCTTAGCTGCAGAGATGTATAGTTAAACAACTGTTTTGATAACATTGTTTTGTTTTTCTTCAGTCTTAGTGTGCTTCAATTGGCATTAGTAAATTTCAGCTTATGAAGTAAACAAGAATTTGTTAATAGAACAAGAATGAGAGAGAGAGAGAGAGAGATATCTCCAAATCACTACTTGCCATTCACCAAAAGCACCCTTAACTCCTCAGAAG
>NW_026647543.1:0-1000 GCF_950295315.1 Erinaceus europaeus | reverse complement strand
TCAGGGCTTTCTCTCCCTCTCCCTCTCTCCCCCCCCCTCTCTCTCTGTTCTCTGTCTCTCTTTCTCTCGCTCTGGGCCCTAGGTGAAGCACCCCATCAGCATGTGAGTAAGAGCTCTGGGGACTTCTCTCTGTCTGTCTTTCTTTCTGTCTCTTGACCTAATATGTAAATTTTCTCAATTTTCCTGAATAAAGTTTAAAATTCCTGAAGATCATGCTCTCTCCTCAATTCTTTGTTGAGCTGATGTGTGAACTTTTAAATGTTGGGGAAACCAACGGCCAGGCAATTCCCACCTGTACAGAGTGACTTAATCTTTTTACCTGTACATATGGAATCACATGGCAACACTGCCTACACCTTAAATCCTGAGTGGCTCAAACAAAAGCACTGACAGAAGGCTGGAGCCCAAATGCCCCGAATAAGAGGGGACTGCATCCTGTTTTGCACATCTGAGTGGAAGATACTCGTCATGTGAGTGTCCTGCTCTCGCAGTGACACTGGGAGAAGAATCAGTTATATTGCCCACCTCAAGACTTCAGTTACCAGGAAATTCAGATAAGAGTGTTCATTCTATCACGATGGGCTCTTGCCACTGTGAGCCAGCAAAATGACTCGCATGGACGGTCGAGGGCTTTGCCTTGTGCAGGACCAAGATTTGAACTCAGACTCCATCACATGGAAGGAAGCCTTGGTGCTGTGGTCACTTTCTCTGTCTCTATCTCTCTCTCTCCTTTCTTTCTTTCTCTCTCTCTCTTCCTATCTCCATATAATTTTTCTCCTCCAGGGTTATCGCTGGGGTTCCTTGCCAGCACTACAAGTCCACTGCTCCTGGTGGCCATTTTTTCCTTTTTATATTTTTTTTCCTATTTTTCTTTATTAGGACAGAAAGGATGGGGAGATAAAGGGAGGGAGAGAAAGAGAGACACCTGCAGACCTGTTTCACCGCTCGTGAAGCGCCCCCCCACCACAGGTGGGGAGCTGGGGGCTTGAACCCAGATCCT